>NC_133329.1:66639749-66889929 GCF_042186555.1 Aquarana catesbeiana
GCTTACCTTAATATAGTCCTTCTGCAGGACCTGTATGATGGCAGAACAGGTCTCTGGGATAATGATCCCCAGAGCCTGGGGGAGATGCCTGTCGAGAACTTAAGGTCCTGCAGGCTTCTCCCTGTGGCCAAATACCGCAAGGTAGCGACCAGCCTCTGCTCCGGAGTGATGGCTTGCCTCATGCAGGTATCCTGCCTGCTGATATAGGGGGTCAGCAAAGCCACCAAACGATCAAAAACAGGGTCCGTCATCCGGAGAAAGTTCCTGAAATCCTCAGGATTATTCTCACGGATCTCACGGAGCAAAGGCATGTGACAGAACTGGTCACGCTGAAGCAACCAATTCTTGGTCCATGAACTCCTCCTCGCCCTGTTCATGGACTGGTCTTGGGCTGAAGAATAAACTACAGCACCAAACACATACAATGCACGAGCTCTACGACGAGTACGTACAGGTAACATGGCTTCAAAACGGTCGGCTGGTCAGAACGCACTAAACAGAACGCACTGAAGAACAGCAAGGCCTGTGAAGAACGACCTGAAAATCAGGAACGAGCGGCCAATAAAACAAAGATTTCTCAATGCCAACTGACCAAACGCACTGAAAAGCAGATACAAACCTCACAAGCACAGACTGAACAACAGTTAAAACGAACTGAAAAATACGAGTCTCACAAGCGCGAATCGTCTCTCACCAAACTTCTACTAACACGAGATAAACACGAGATTAGCAGAAGGAGCCCAAAGGGTGTCGTACGGGCTATTGAACTTCCGTTTTATAGTCTCGTCGGACTTGGTGTACGTCACAGCGTACTAAACTGGCGTACTTTTGTGTGGTCGTGTGTGGGCAAGTCCGTTCGTAAGAAAGTCTGCCCCAAGTCCGCCGAAGGTACGCCGGAAGTATGTCGGACAGACTGTCCGACTTTTGTAGCTGCAAAGTCCGACCGTGTGTACGCGGCATAAGGGGTTCAATAGTATTGTTGGCGGTGGTGTCGGCTACTTAAGAGTTCCTGTATGTGGACGTGGGGAAGAATGGCCAGATGTCCGATGGTGGAGTCATCGCCCAGACGGAGAACTACAGGCATCTCCAGAATGGCAGCTTGGACTTTCCACCTCCAGAAGACAATGTGGAAGGACTCCCATTCGTCTTAGTTGCTGATGAAGCGTTTGTGCTGGGGGACCATCTTATGCGGCCATTCCCTATGAGGACCCTCATCCCGGACCAGAGGGTTTTTAATTACCGGCTGGCCAGAGCCAGAAGAGTGGTGGAGAACACATTTGGAATCATGGCCAGCCGTTCCGCCTATTTCTTACACCCATACACATGGCGGAGTACAAACTGAATCATATCATTTTGGCATGCTGTGTTCTACACAAATTTTTAAGGCAAAATTCTGCCAACTATGCTGCCTCAGTTGGGCCTGAGGCCGGAATTCATAATGAACCAACCCTGACGGCGCTTGAAAGTGGCCGTCCTGGCTTGCCCCCCCTGAGTGCCCGTGAGGTCTGTCTTAGATACCTTGATTACTTTGCGGGTAGGGGGCCATCAATATGCCAGACAATGTCTGAAACATTTTTAAAATAAAAAAATCATTTTAACTACTAAAATCTTTGGTGACATTTACTGCTTGTGTTTCTTTATACTGACCCTGACAGAAATATGGTGAGTCCTGAAATTGGCGTGATTGTGTAACATTACAAAGCACTGTTGGGTGTTATTTACTAAAGGCAAAGGCACTTTGCACTACAAGTGCAGTTGAAACTGCACTTGTAGTGCAAAGTGGATTTTCCCTTAGGAAATAACCCCCATTGTCACAGAAAACACCAATTTGAGCACATCAAAGTTTTGGAGCGTTGAAACAATAATCCACACATTTTTGATTATCAATCTTTTTAATACCAGCACAATCACATGTGCATTTAGAAAAGGTTTTTAAAACAAACCAACATGTTTGTTGTATAACAATTTTTTGGGTCACATTAGAAATGCCCATTTAAGGTAAAACAGGCATGTTTAAAACCAACAGGAAAGACACAAATCTGGAACTTACAAAGTTCAACTTTTGTAGAAACTGAAGGCAATATCAGACATGAGTATTTATAAACTGTGTTTGATATTGCGTTCAGATGGGGTGAAGTCACCCCTGGAAAAGCCAAATTTGAAGATGCACACAAATTGACGAATGTCAACATGTGCTAGCTGCAATCAGGGGGGATCAAGGGACATGTTTGGGGGTGCAACCCCTTCCTCCCAGCTACTTTATTATTGAGGAAGGGGTTGCACCCCCAAAACACCTACATTGATCTCCCGTGATGGCAGATAGCACATGTGTGCATCTTCAAAATTTGGCTTTTCTCGAATGTCAAAAAATGTGAGAAATTTTTAGATCCCAAAAAGCACAAAAAAGGGAAGGATTTGGAGTTGTTTTAAACTCTCCCTAAAACATCAATGATGTTCTTCATTTTTTTTTGAACATCATTGATGTTTTTATGGATGTTTTCCAAGTCCCTATTACACTCCATGATCTCCCCAATCAGGATCTGTGCACTTTCATAGGGGAAATGACCTAGATCCACAACATCACGATCACCTAAAAGATAGAAACAAAAACACACCATGTATTATAAATATGCCGGCATCCATCTCTTACCTGAGCCTGTGGTCGCAGACACTCACCTGATGTGGTGACTAGTTCCACCACGTCTCCTTCCTCCTCCTCCTCATGTTGGCTTTGTGGGATCTCCACTTCTTCCTGAGGTGGGGGTCTGTGGTCTCATCGGATGAGGGGTGTCCTCCAAGTCTTTTATCCCCTATGTAAAAAAAAATAGGTATACTTAGCACACTGATATTTGATGGCAGAAATAGGAATATGAAACATTGTTTGGAAGTGGGGTACAATTGTCTAGAAATATTTTTTTCCTTTGTCAAGCTTGAATACTTACCTGTTTTGTACAAGCTTCACAGATGGAGTCACCCCTATAGTATACACTGGAGCACCTGTGTGGGGCCCCCTAATAAAAAGGGTGTTCTTGTGTCCCACACTAGTGCTCCAGCGTCCAGATGTGAAAACTGCTGCTGAGTGTCCTCTCCTTACACAGAATGTAGTTTGCTTTTCATTCTAGTTACAAACACATCTACACACCCAAATTATTTTAAGAGAAGTAGGCCATAAAAATCTATTCAAATGCATATGGCCAAAACAATGGTGTTTTCTATGCCGAACGAACAATGCTTCCTACGAACGAACAATGTGCCCATAAACATGAAAGTTGCCATTTTAAACTGTACAACAGTAAAGAAAAGCACATGGAGCAGCACGTACGTAATAAAAATAAAGAATAGGAACACAGCACAACTACTTACTTTTTTGCAGCATTCTCCTGATCCTTCTGTACTGCTCGTGCTCCCTCAATTTGAGATCCGACCACCGCTTCCTGAGCTGATCTTTCGATCATCGCACCCCGAAATTCTTCTGCAGACTTTTGACCACTTTCGCCATTATCTTGGCCTTTCTGACATTGGGGTTGGGGTAAGTTCCATACTTCCCCTCATAGTTGGTCCTTTTCAGTATGTCGACCATCTCCAACATCTCCCCAAAGGTTATATTTGAGGCCTTAAATCGTCTCTTCCGGGATCGGGGCGTTTCTGGCTCCGGGCTTTCCTCCTCCTCCTCGTTGCTGTGATTAGCACGCACCTGCTGTGTCTCCGCCATGTGCTCTTCCCCCACTGCGCCGAACAAGAAGGGGCGGGGAATAGACTAGAAAGAACGTCAGGGGTGGGCGGAGTTCCACGCATGCACAGTGTATATAAAGCGTAACACGCGTGCGTAGTACGTAGATCTGTGAGCGGAGGAAGGAGTATCGGATCGTGATAACGAAGGTAAGATCTAAACTTGGGCCTATACTGCTTTTAGATTGAGGCCTATATTGTAACAAGATTAGGAGAGTTTCACATGACATTAGGGTTTGTCTTGTGTTGTGTCTTGCAGATAAAATGGATGGCTTCAATGACCACAACTTCCTCCCCCTGTTCATAGACAAATACAGGGAGCTGCCCTGTCTGTGGCAGGTGAAACACCCCCAATACAATAATAAACAAAAGAGGCAGGCAGCGCTGGAGAAACTGCTGGAGTTGGTGAAGCCGGTGGTCCCCACGGCAACCATCTCCTATTTAAAAGCCAAAATTGGTGGCCTGAGGAGCACTTATCTAAGGGAGCACAAGAAGGTCACGGATTCCCAGAGATCAGGAGCTGCAGCAGATGACGTTTATGTCCCCAGGCTGTGGTACTATGAGAGACTGCGATTTCTGTCAGACCAGACTGAAGTCAGGGAATCCCTCTCCACTCTTCCTTCCACTCTTCCTTCCACCCTACCTTCCACCCCAGCTGAGGCTTCCGATGTCCAACCTGGGACTTCCAGCCAGGAAGAAGTGGAGGAACCCAGATGGAGTCAGGTATAGCATTCTTCTACAGATTTCTGGTCAATAAATAAATGATGTTTACTAGATGTTATTATTGATCACTAATTCCTGATTTAATAAAGTGTTTTACATATCAATAGACAGTAGTGTGCAAAAATAATTGGGACAAGAATGAAAAATGCTGGGCTCAGAATGATCATCAGTTATATTTGTTAACATTCAATTTGCAACAATCATGAGGTGAAAATTGTGTGTGATTGATGAAGAAAAAAATAAAACTATGTCCCTTTTTCATACACAGGAAGACCTCAGCCAGGGCGAGGCTGTGGAATGTGCCACACAGGAGGAGGCTGTGGAATGTGGCAGCCAGGAGGAGGTGGGGGTTAGTGGCAGCTAGGAGGAGGAGGGGCTAAGTGGCAGCCAAGAGAAGGCCGGGCCCAGTAGGAGCCTGACAGAATTGCAAGTTCCTCCCCTCCGCCTTCCAACCAAAAGACCGAGGAAGGGGAGTCACGTGCAGGATTCAGCACTCAGGCTGATTCAGGAGGCTTCTGCATCCCTCAGAGCCTTCCCCACTCCTGAAGAGTCCTTTGCCTCCATGGCTGCCACAAAACTGCAGGGCATGCAGGAGGGTCAACACCAGCTGTGTGAGGACCTTCTTTACAAAACACTAACTAAGCGAGTGAGGGGCGAAATTACACACAAAACCCACCTGTGTGAGTTGGACCATCCTCCTCCTCCTCCTCCTCCTCCTGACACAACTCCACCACCACAGACACAGCGTGGAAGGAAGCGTGGAAGGAAGACCAGAGAGTGATGGCTCTGGGTTCAGTCTGGTCTGGCAAAAGATGCAGTCTCTTGTATGACCACAGCCTGGGGACACAGATGTCATCTGCTGCTTTTCATGATTCTCTTGGAATTCTGGACCAGACTGCACTCCCTTATATATGGACTCCTCAGGCCACCAATTTTGCTGAAAAATAATTGATGTGTGCCCTGGGGGCCAAAGGCTTTGCCAATTTCTGCTGTTTCTCCAGTGTTGCCTCCCTCTTTGTTTGGTTCTGAGCCCTTAATAAAGGATTTTTGTTTCAATTATACTCGCCTATGTGTGTTTTCCTTCAAAAAGGACAGTTTGTTTATGAGGAGGCAGGTACATTTGTAAACTACAATGGAATATTAACAAGAGACACCAACACCAAGCAATCTCCTTGAGATTAAATAATACAAGATAATAATGGTGTTGTGGTAACTTGACACACAAAACACACACAAAAATATTCAGGATGTAAAATCAAAAAATTAAAATAATTAACAACAAGATCAGGCTTGAAAACAATACAAACCAAAAAAATAAAAATACATATCTTTTTGGTCAGATGTGACAAATCTAAATATATTGATGAAATCACAATGAATAATAAAGAAAGAAGTTTGTGAGAAGTCTGTGTGAATATGAGCAGCAAAACTACTTCATTCTTCTAGCATTATAAAGAAGAAGAGAGTGCGCTGCATTGAACAATTTAAAACATTGCAGCCTGACGAAAGTGCTGTATCCATTCTGAACGCTAAATTTAACAGACCGAGCAGTTCCATCTCGGAATTTCTTCTTAACATGCGTGGCACTTTGTGCGTCGGAATTGTCCACACACAGTTGGAATTGACACAATCGGATTTTGTTGTCGGAAAATTTTATAGCCTACTCTCAAACTTTGTGTGTCGGAAAATCTGATGGAAAATGTCCGATGGAGCCCACACACGGTCGGAATTTCCGACAACAAGCTCCGATCGCACATTTTCTGTCGGAAAGTCCAACCGTGTGTACAGGGCATTAGACAGCCTGAACTCACCAGAATAGGTGGACCTATTTTAAATATCAGCAGGACAAAAAGTGCTTTTAAAAGGGGAACTTTGCCTTTTTTCTTCAATCCTCCAGATTCAGGTACACATGGCTTATATGAAGGAACTCAGATATATTTGGCTCATATAAATAGGGGGACAAAGAGTGAGAGTCATCGTGTACAATTTAAAAAACTTTTCTTAAAATAAAACATTGCACTCACATTTTTAGGTGCCTCAATAGTTTGACACATATACATAGCATAATCACTCTTGTTGGATCACTGCCGTTCCACCAGCTGTAAAGAGAGCCAGTGTGCATTCCACCCTGGTTAGAACAGAACCCATGGCCCTGAAATGACCAGTACCAGCAGGATCCACCTCCACACGTGTTTCGCCAAGGGGTATCTTCAGGAGGCTGGGATAGAGGGCACTCACGCCCTCTATTTATGCATGACACATTTTTTTTTCACATCATGGACTTTTGGTGAAGTGGACTTTGTTCTTTCTATCTCATATAGTGTTGCTTATTGATATAATATCTATACACTGTTTATGTGATATTTTTTTTGTTTTAGTGTTTATTGGTATAATATGTATTCACTGTTTGCACTTATGCAATCATTTTTATCAAAACTAGTGCTGCTGTAATTAACACATTCATTTGAATAGGCTGCCGTGCCTCCTGAAATCACAGGGAAAAGGTCGCTGATCCATTTTTGAAATCACAGCCTGCATGGAAACCACAAGAGCGGTGCAGTTCCCAGTGCAGAAAATGGCTGCTGTGATTTCCAGTGTGTGTGTGTGTCGTTAGGATTAAGGCAACCCGCACCCACCTCTTGTGTTTTTTTGTGCAGGTGGTTGTGGCTGCGGGAACAGGTGCAGACCTGCATATAAATGAAGTGAAAGGATACATGAGTGAGATGGGTTGTAAGAAAAAAAAGGAGAGGAAACTTACTTGCAAAAAACTGAAAAAGAGTGAGGTTAGAAAGGCCAGAGGTTTATTAGGACATTTTGGGACTGTTAAGAGTACAGACCAGGCAGGAACATTTGTCCCTTCCCCCAACAATTAGAATGAGATTCTTAATATATGAGGAGAGAGGGGAGAAGTTTTATGTTACAGCAGAGGTGGGACTTTTATTGTTATCAAATATTGTAGCTCATTTTGCTCTGTTTGGTTGATGGGCTTGTTAAGCACAATGGTCACAACATCTATTTTCCATGGGTGTTTAACGAGTATGTGAATCCTTAACCTGCAGCTCACTTTAACCACTTTGGCAATTTTTTAAATTTTTAAATTTTTTTTTTGCAAACATGGAAAAATCTCAATCTTAAGACATAAAATTACTTCAATCCCCAGAACATTATTCTGAAAACAGAGACCCTATAGAATAAAAAGATGATAGTTGCATTTTTTTATGTCGCACCATATTTGCTTAACTATTTATCAAATGCAAATTTTCAGGAAAAAAATGTTACATTGTATTATGGGCGTAACATGTTGCTAAAAAATACATATAGACCTGTCAGCTAGAATCCATATGAAATGCACAGGTGCTAAAAAATAGAGGCCTTTCTCTATACTCAATAGACAGTAATATCGAACAGCAAAAAAGCTCCAGTTCAGCTTTGATGTGTATGGGCATTTTAAAGCAGAACTCCATTCAAAAGGGGAAGTTCAACTTTAAGGCCTCCTCCCCCTCCTCTTTGACATTTGGCATTCCACCTCCACTTAGATTGCCTAGGTGATCTGAGCAGACGTTCTCCTTCCCCTCTCCCATCCTGCAGTCTTCTGGGACACATTACAGGTGTCAGAAGACTGCCGGACCATTCAGAATGCGCAGCGCGGCTCATGCAAACTGTGACAGCCAGGTACCCACAGTTAGACCCCGTTCACACCGAGGGCGTTTTGCAGGCGCTATAGCATTAAAAATAGCGCCTGCAATCCGCCCTCAAACAGCTGCAGCATTGTCTCCAGTGTGAAAGCCCGAGGGCTTTCACACCGGAGAGCTGCGCTGGCAGGACGTCAGGAAAAGTCCTGCCAGCAGCTTCTTTGGAGCAGTGAAGGAGCGGTGTGTTTACCGCTCCTCCACCGCTGCTCCCCATTGAGATCAATGGGGCAGCGCTGGGATACCGCCGGCAAAACGCTGCTATTACGGCACATTGCGGGCGGTTTTAACCCTTTCTCGGCCGCTGCCGGGGGTAAAAGCGCCCCGCTAGCTAGCGAAATGCTAAAAATAGCAGCGTTTTACTGCCGACTCTATGGGCGACTCGGTGTGAAAGGGCTCTTAAGATGCTGGCACCGAAGACGGTCCCCAGCACCCCCTCGGGTGAGCACAGTGCTGCATCCTGGTACAGGTAAGTATCTGTTTATTAAAAGTCAGCAGCTACAGTCTTTGTAGCTGCTGACATTTAATTTTCGGGAAAAAAACTACTGGAACACCTTTTTAAAGAATAATTCCGAGCATCAGCACGTTATACATAATTATATTTGTCCAGCTTGTACCAATGTATATGTATATATACCATACTTGGCTGATGCCACTGGAAGCTGGAAATCACTGAAGTGGACACCACTACTCTGGTGATCTTCACAACCTCCTCCATCCCACACTGAGTGACTGTCCTTATGCCTTGTGAATATAGGATGTCTGCCAATCAGCACAGTAATGGAGTGCTTTGCATTTTCTGAATTAATGCAAAGTGTTTTCTGATTAGACAAGACAGATAGTGTGACATCACCACCCCATCTCTCTATTCATCCAATCACAGAACACTTTGCATTCATTCAGAAAATGCAAAGCATTCTCTGAATGGCACCTGTACTGAAAGGGCCGATCCCAAGCCGGGTGCACGGGGTGTAGTGCACCCGGGTGCCAGAGAGGTGGGGGCGCTGAAGCGCCAGAGTGCTCCCCTTCCTCTCTGTGTCCAGAGATGGCTCCCTCTGCAGGTCACCGTCGCCGCTGTATTTTTCGAGGCTCAAGCCCGTCCCCCCCTCCCTCCTCCTGTCAGAGAAGGAGAGCAGCCGCCGGAGATCGGAGCGGCTGGCCTCTGTGTGGAGAGAGACCAGCTACGCAGTGACATCGCTGGGGGCAGTGTGGTCCATGCCTGACGTGTTCTCCTCCTCTGTCTCTCACTCCCGCCCAAGCCTGTGTCCATCTGCTCACCACCCAGGCGGCACGGCTGCACACTGTACTCTCCTCTCTAGCTGCCGCCCGGGTGTTTTTATGTACACTAATGGAGTGGGGGGGCTGTACTAATGGAGGGGAGGGGGTCTGTACTAATGGAGGGGGGTCTCTACTAATGGAGGGGGGTCTCTACTAATAGAGGATGGGGGGTCTCTACTGATGGAGGGGGGTTCTCTACTAATGGAGAGGGGGGTCTCTACTAATGGAGAGGGGGGTCTGTACTAATGGAGGGGGGGTCTGTACTAATGAAGGAGGGGTTTGTCCTGGGGGTCTGTACTAATGGAGGGGGGGTTTGTCCATGGGGGGTTTACTAATGGAGGGGGGGTATGTCCTGGGGGTTCTATACTAATGGAGAGGGGTTTGTCCTGGGGGGTCTGTACTAATGGAGGGGGGTTTGTCCTGGGGGGGTTTGTACTAATGGAGGGGGGTTTGTCCTGGGGCGGTTTGTACTAAATGAGGAGAGTTTGTCCTGGGGGAGTCTGTACTAATGGAGGGGTTTTTTCCTGGGGGTCTGTACTAATGGAGGGGGGGTTGTCCTGGGGGGTTTGTACTAATGGAGGGGGGTTTGTCCTGGGGGGTCTGTACTAATGGAAGGGGGGTTTGTCCTGGGGGGTCTGTACTAATGGAGGGGGGTTAGTCCTGGGGGGGTCTGTACTAATGGAAGGGGTTTGTCTTGGGGGGTCTGAACTAATGAAGGGGGGCTTGTCCTGGGGGGGTCTGTACTAATGGAGGGGGGTTTGTCCTGGGGGTGTGTGTACTAATTAAGGGGGGTTTGTCCTGGGGGTCTGTACTAATGGAGGGGGTTTTGTCCTGGGGGGAATCTGTACTAATGGAGGGGGGTTTGTCCTGGTGGGGGTCTGTACTAATGGAGGGGGGTGGTTAGTCCTGGGGGGTCTATACTGATGAAGGGGGGTCTGTACTGAGGGAGGGGTTTATACTTAGTGGGGGGTCTGCACTGACGAAGGGGGTCTATACTTAGTGGAGGGGGGTCTGTACTGAGGGGCGACTATAGTTGGTGGAAGGGGGGTGACACCATGTTATACCACACCTGGTGACCCCAAACCTAGTGACGCCACTGTAGCTGCGGGCTCTTTTTTCCCCCTCCCCCTCCCTCTCCCTCTCCGCCTCACGTGCACTGCTGTACTAGTGAGCGGTGCTAGCCAGCATAGCCTCCCACTATGTTTCTTCCCCGTCTTCATATCAGCCAGGGAAGAAATAGAATAGAAAAAGGAGCAGAGAAGAGGATTGTGGGACATGTAGTCCTGAGGACTGGAAGCCCAACTGTAACACGGAAACTGCAGCCCACACAGCATGCTCAGCTAAATGGGAGAGAGAGAGAGCCAGGAGCCCGGGAAAGCTTTCAGAGAAGTACACCCAGGACTCCAGAGGGAGAGGGCAGTGCTGAGAGAACACCATCAGAGAAACCCGCTGCCCTGTGCCACCAGAGGGAAAGCCACACAGCCTAGCGCCATCCCTGGAAAGTAATGGAGTCATTGCCAGAATACAGATCTGGGTGCTACCCAGTGGGGTCACCACGGGCAATTCAGAGTGAGCTGACTCCTGATCAGAGCAACCATTGCTGTATCGCTGGGTCAGATGAGAGGGTCAATCAGCCATTATCTACTAACCTACATAGGAACTGCAGTCTCTGACCATCTCCTGTATTATATCTGCAGTCTCTGACCATTTCCTGTATTATATCTGCAGTCTCTGACCATCTCTTGTATCATGTCTGCAGTCTCTGACCTTCTCCTGTATTATGTCTGCAGTCTCTGACCATCTCCTGTACCATGTCTGCAGTCTCTGACCATCTCCTGTACCATGTCTACAGTCTCTGATCGTCTCTTGTATCATGTCTGCAGTCTCTGACCATCTCCTGTAATATGTCTGCAGTCTCTGACCGTCTCTTGTATCATGTCTGCAGTCTTTGACCGTATTATGTCTAGGGGCTCTTTCTAACAGACAGCCCTCTGTGTGTGCATCAGAGAGACTCCCATCCAGGTCTCATTAGTGTACTCTCTTCCTGTATTTTCTTTATTGTTAAGAGATCATGGGAGGATCCAAGGGTAACGAAGATTTCTAAGGGGAGCATCTCTGTGTTTGAGTCATTGCCATAGAAATATTTGTGAAGGGGAGGAGTTGGTAAGATGACCACGCCCATGTGGGGGCACCAGAAATATTTCTGCACCCAGGCGTCTGTGACCCTAGGATCGGCCCTGTGTACTGAGAAGTGGACCTCATGTATTGCACAACCCTGCCTGTAAATACCTTGTTGGATATGCACAGTAATCCTGCCAGCCACAGATCCCAGCAATTAAATAATATGGGCCAGAGATTGAGATCCTGACAAATGAAAGTTTCATCCTGGCCCTGCATATTAATATAGAAGAAGAGACTGGAATTTTAATTTATTGCCGCGATACAACAACTGAGTGTGTTCTTAGCAACATGTTACGCCCATAATACCTTGTAACATGTTGCAAAAGGTGGAGTTGGCTTTTAGATAAAGCTGTGGCCAAAACATTCCAAGGTAACACTGCTGTATGAGGCCTCATATACGGGAGCCATCTGAGCCCATTCAGTGTAATTCCCAATGTACTTCCTCCACCTGGACAGCCCAGTTGCAGCGTACAGTCTGTCATTCACATGAATGGTTGTGGGACGCTGTACTCATTGTATACAAGGGTGCTATCATAAACTCAAGTTTAGTGTTTTATTTTGGATATTGGGTAGTTCACCAGTGAGATTGTTCTTTCATCGCTTGTTCTTTCAAGATGTGTTAAAAAGACACTTTCTTATCTTTAATCTTTTTTTTTTTTACAGATATAGAAACATCTAATGTGATCACTTTGGTCTGTATTATTCTGGTTTTGGTGACAATAATTGGAGTTGGGATCAGGATATTTTTGTGGAGGCGAAAGTACAGAAAAAAAGGTAATATTCATAAAAACTCTGCAAATTGCTGGACTTTCAGGTATCAAATGTAAATCATTGTATACTTTGTCCTAATTGAATGTTTATGTTGCCAAAAGCACATCATACTTTGTATTGTATATTCAATTTTGAGCCACAGAGTAAATAAATGTAAAGTTGTCAATACCCAGGATTGAGTCTTTCGTGTGATCACTCACTGATAATGAGTTCCTAGCTTAATGTTAGGAGCTGTTAATGTATCTAAAAGGTGGGCAACTTAGGCCCGTTCAAATCGGGTCCACCTGTCAGTTTTTTCGGGAGGTCCATGCATCCCTATGGACAGGCGAGTGTACACCTACCTACCTCAAGGTCCGATCGGTTATGCTAAAGAAAATAGAAGGGGAGCCATCTTCTTCCGTTTAGGTGGAGTGGATTGGATTGTAGTCAGGTTACTCCCGGCCACCCATAGAGCAGAGAGGTCTGTGTCCGTCCTGCATAAACTGATGTGTTGTTCACCCCCTCTGCTCCAATCAGCAGGGGATCTGTGAGCCTATCGCCTGCTTATCGGAACAGAATCCAACCCATCTGAAAGGGGCCTTGGTATCTCCAGCTGATCGGAACAGAATCCAACCTGTCTGAAAGAGGCCTTGGTGTTAATTATGCTGAGTTAAAGACGTACCTCTCCTGAGAGCCCAAACAGTTTCTAGCCGCTTGCCGACCGCCCGCCGCAGTTAAACTGCGGCAGAATAGCACAGGCAGGCAAATCGCCGTCATGGTACGTCGGTACCATAGACAGCCACTAGGGGGGCGCGTGCACACCACCGGAGGCGCACGCGCGCCCCCTGCTCGCCCACGGAGCCGATGCGAGTGCCCGGCGGTCTCGATCACCGCCGGGTTCCCGCCATCGCTCGGGGCACACGGAGAACCGGGATCTGTGTGTGTAAACACACAGTTTCCGGTTCTCTGAGGGGAGAACAGACAGATCGTCTGTTCATACAGTGTATGAACATGAGATCTGTTAGTTTCCCTGCACAGTCCCCTCCCCCTTCAGTTAGAACACTTCCTAGGACACACATTAAGCCCTTCACTGCCCCCTAGTGTTAACCCCTTCACTGCTAGTGACATTTTTACAGTAATCAATGCATTTTTAATCGCACTGATCGCTGTATTAATGCCAATGGTCCCAAAAATGTGTCAAAATTGTCTGACGTGTCCGCCATAATGTCGTAGTCATGATAAAAATCGCTGATTGCCTCCATTACTAGTAAAAAAAAAAAAAAATTATAAAAATGCCATAAAACTATCTCCTATTTTGTAGACGCTATAATTTTTGCGCAAACAAATCAATATACGCTTATTGCGATTTTTTTTTTTCCAAAAAATATGTAGAAGAATATGTATCGGCCTAAACTGAGGGCAAAAAATGTTTTTTTATTTTTTTTTTGGGATATTTATTATAGCAAAAAGTAAAAAATAATGCGTTTTTTTCAAAATTGTCGCTCTTTTTTTTGTTTATAGCGTGGGGAAAAAAGGACGTCGATTTTGTTTGTCAATTAAAGCGACGCAGTGCCAAATCGCAAAAAGTGCTCTGGTCTTTGGCCAGCCAAATGGTCCGGGGCTGAAGTGGCTAGAGAGCAAACAGACATATATTTCATAACAGCTTGTTGAGAATTATAGAAGACTGGTGGATAACCAAAGTAACTTTTGCAACTATAGAACATTTCAGGCTGAAAGGACAACAGGGAATGGGGATGATGTGGGGCAGAGTTGACCAGGTGATGGCCAGGGCTGCCTAAAATAACAATAAATTGGTCCCTGGTGTGTGAAGCCTTCTTGTGATTCCTTACATAATTAACCTGGTTGAAAAAAAGACAAGAGTCCACCCAGTTCAACCAACAGAGAAAAAAAAAAAACACACACTAATTGAAAACCTTCATATACACTATTCTATATCCACAGCTGATCCAGAGGAAGGCAAATTAAAAAAACAACAATAAAGTATGATCCAGTTTACTCCATTGGGAGAAAAAAAATCCTTCCTGATCGCCCAAGAGGCAATCGGATATCCCCTGGATTAACCTTACCGATAAATATAAGTAAAAGTCTGTCCTTACAGCCTTGTTTAATTATCCATATATTAGTTATAATGTGATAGTTTTAGAAATGTTTGTATTTGAAAATATAAGAGCTGTAACTTCTATGTAATGGAACAAATAATTGAGCACATTTGTAATCAATGCATTTTCAGATATGGGAACTTTCACAGTAATGGACATTCTACCAAATCCTACCAAGCTGATAGCTGGAGAAGAAACATCTCTATACTGTAAAGCCACCAATTGCCCAGAGAACACGAGTGTGACTTGGCTGGAGAAGAGAGGAGGACAAGTCTATGAGATCCCAGAGTACCATGGAGGAGATAAGGAGGAAGAGGAGAGACTGATGGACACACAGTATGAGGTCATATCATGCAGAGAGGGACCAAACTACACATCTTCACTGAAGTTCAGACCCAGTGTGACCAATCACAAAGATGTGACCTTCATCTGTAGATATAGCTGTGGGGACGAGAAGAAAGAGAAAACATTTCACTGCAGAGCTATTTATGGTGAGGAGTCTCTATTAGTACAGTACATCCACGGGTTTCATTCACTGTTGTGTATTAATAGTGTGATCATGTTAAACCAGGAAAAATACAACCCAACCAGCAATGATCACAGCTCATACCCTGTCATTTTTGATGGGGTCATGTCAAGAAAAACAAAATTATTTTCCATGGTATTTTTATCTAAGGTAACTGTACCAAAGTACATTATGGGGTCTATTTATAAATGTTTTCACACATGAGTCTCTCAACTTTCCCCCGGGATTCACACATTTTACCAAGTGAATCCAATTAGAAACTTGTGTGAATCTTGTGTGAAAGATTGTACTCAATGTACTGCGGGCAAGCAGCCGCTGTAGGCAAAACATGACGTATTGTTACACTAGTTTTAGTTACGCTAGTTATGTCAGTGGCAGCTAGTCAGTCCACTCCCCCCCCCCCCCCCGAGTGTCAGTTAGTGTAAGATTTGCAGTCTCAATATAAGTTATTGATCACCTCCATTACTTTCACTATATTTCTATATTTACTATATTTTCACTATATTTTTAACACAAACCAATCAATATACACTTATTGGTTCGTTTTTTTCAAAAATATGTGGCCAAAACTTATGAAAACTTACCAAGAACTTTACGAAGAAATAAGATTATCTTAACTTTTTAATTGAATATATAATTTTTGTAAACTGATTGCAAAACTCCTCTCACAAGACAACTATATATATATTTATATATACTGTATATATGTGTGTTTTAGATGGTGGTCAGCATCAGCAGGTAAAAATGGTAATCTTTGATTATCATAGGAAATAACCCTTGTAGGCAAATTACAGTGATTACTTATGACTAAAGTATAAACAGAAAAGTCAGTGCTACTACCCATACACCACATAGACAGTAGAGATCCCGGGTGCTCAATCCACAGTCCTTGGCTGAATAGAGTAATGTAGAAAATTTGATGCGCACTCCAGTTGTTGCTCTTAAAATTTCTTCATTAGCCACAGTGAACAAACGCAGATTAAGTCAGTTGACGCGTTTCAGCCTATAAGGCCTTAGTCATAACCACATTACAGACATAAACATACTTTGAAATAAATAGTAGCTCTAGAGATCACAGGCCCCACCCATTGATTGTCTTAATTAACAAATTAACAAAAAAAGAGAATCAGCTGCAATACATATAGGGTGATCCATGTGTATGGCACTAATTTTCATACACCTTGTAGTGATAATATGCACATGTATGTACACACACGCATGTACATACATGTGCTTACATTCATACACGTATAGACATATGCATAAGAAAGCACACCATAAAATTCAAAAAACATTAATTAAAAAAGATTAAAATAAGAATCCAGGTATGTGAAAACAAAAACAGAAGAGAGAAAGGAAAAGAGAGAGAGGAGGCTCTGGGGAGAGGCATTCTTAATGTAAGTGCAAGTCCAGATCCCACCTCAGGTTTAACCCCCGAGGCGATCTTGTTTTTTAATCTAAAAATCCACCATGCTTCTCTCCCCAGTTGCCTTCTCTCCCTATCACTTCCTCTGGGCGAGTGAGACAACCGTTCTATTCCTCTGAAGCGAAATGTAGAAAGATCGCCCTGATGACATTCTCTAAAGTGACGTGTCGCATTCAAAATATTTCTAAAGTTTGGGTTATTTGTGTCACAGTAATGTTCCCCTATACGGGCTCTCAGAGGACGTGTGGTACAACCTACATAATGGAGGCTGCATGAAATACAGGTGATCAGGTAAATTACATAGTTTGTGCCACAGTTGATGTATTGCTGTATAATGAACTCTTCATCTGTGGCAACAAATGTTTTACCCAAAAGACACAAATTACAGTATATACAGGTTTTTGTATTACAAGGGTAACTTCCAGGATAGGAGAGCCAGGTGGGTTGGCATTGAAACGTTTGTTGCCACAGCCACAGAAGAATGCCCTGTACACACGATCAAACTTTCCGACAAATCCATGGATTTTTTCCGACGGATGTTGGCTCAAACTTGTCTTGCATACGCACGGTCACGCAAATCTTGTCGGAAGTTCCAAACGTCAAGAACGCGGTGACGTACAACACGTACGACGTGCCGAGAAAAATTAAGTCCAATAGCCAGTGCAGCTCTTCTTCTTGATTCCGAGCTTGTGTGGAACTTTGTGCGTCGAAATTGTGTACACACGATCGGAATTTATGACAACGGATTTTGTGAGATCCAGATCTCAAATTTTGTGTGACGGAATTTCCGATGGAAAATGTCCGATGGAGCCTACACACGGTCGGAATTTCTGACAACTAGCTCCTATTGAACATTTTCCGTCGGAAAATCTGACTGTGTGTACGGGGCAGAAGAGTTCATTATACAGCAATACATCAATTGTTTCATGCAGCTGTCTATATAAGGTCCCACAGTTAACAGTGCATGTCAGAGCACAAACCAAGCCATGAAGTCCAAGGAATTCTCTGTAGACCTCTGAGACAGGATTGTATGGAGGCACAGATCTGGGGAAGGGTACAGACAATTTTCTGCAGCATTGAAGGTCCTAATGAGCACAGTGGCCTTCATCATCCGTAAATGGAAGAAGTTTGGAACCACCAGGACTCTTCCTAGAGTGGGCCGCCCGGCCAAACGGAGCGATGGGGGGCGGGGGGGGGGGGTAGAAGGACCTTAGTCAGGGAAGTGACCAAGAACCTGATGGTCACTCTGACAGAGCTCCAGCGTTTCTCTGTGGAGAGAGGAGAAACTTCCAAAAGAACAACCATCTCTGTGGCACTCCACCAATCAGGCCTGTATGGTAAAGTGGCCAGACAAAAGCCACTCCTCAGTAAAAGGCACATGACAGCCCATCTGGAGTTTGCCAAAAGGCACCTGAAGGACTCTTAGACCATGAGAAACAAAATTCTTTGGTCTGATGAAACAAAGATTGAGCTCTTTGGCCTGAATGATCCATACCAGACTCAAAGGGCCTGGTATGGATCTGGGGGGAACCCATGCCTTTTTTTATTTTGGCGTGGGGTTCCCCTTCAAGATCCTTAGAGCACAAGTCTAAGCAGGGCAATAACTTCTCCGCAGGATGTGGAAACCTTGCAAAAAGATCAAATTAATGGGGTGGGCACAGGGGCGGACTGACCATTGAACGATTAGGGCACTGCCCGAGGGCCCTGGGCCACTAGGGGGCCCCATCAGGGTTGCCAGCCTCAGTAAAACCAGGGACAGTATCTGTGTTTCTGTGTTTTTTTTACATCTGTCTGTGTGTACAGGTATGTGTATACTGTGTGATTGTATACTGTGTGTGTGTATACTGTGTGTCCCCATAATCTCTGATTGCCCGGGGGCCCCATAATCTCCTATTGCCCGGGGGCCCCATAATCTCCTATTGCCCGGGGGCCCCATGAGTTATCAGTCCGCCCCTGGGTGGGCAACTACATGGCAAATGAGATTTAATGTAGAAAAATGTAAAATATTGCATTTGGGTGGCAAAAATATGAATGCAATCTATTAACTTGGGGGTGGGGGGGGAGAAACTCTGGGGGCATCTAGGATGGAAAAGGACCTGGGGGTCCTAGTAGATAATAGGCTCAGCAATGGCATGCAATGTCAAGCTGCTGCTAACAAAGCAAACAGAATATTGGCATGCATTAAAAAGGGGATCAACTCCAGAGATAAAACGATAATTCTCCCGCTCTACAAGACTCTGGTCCGGTCGCACCTAGAGTATGATGTGGAATTCCCTTCCACAGGTGGTGGTCTCAGCGGGGAGCATCGATAGTTTCAAAAAACTATTAGATAAGCACCTGAACAACCTCAACATACAGGGATATACAATGTAATACTGACATATAATCACACACATAGGTTGGACTTGTGTCTTTTATCAACCTCACCTACTATGTAACTAAGTCACATGCCCCAAGTTGGATCAGTTAAGATGATGATCCGACTTGGATGCGACTTACATTCAAATCAATAGGCTGAAATCATGCCCTAGTCAGACCAAAGTAGTGCAGGAACCTTTTTCAAAGTCAGACTGACACAAGTTGGAACAGTTAAGATGGTCTCAATGGGGAATCAATGATTTTAACATGTCATGCGACTTGTGCTCTCGAAGTCGAAGCGCATGTCAGACCAGTGTCAACCGGCCCTAGGTGCACTGCATAAAAATCCAACATGTCTGCATTTTTATGCTGCATAATCCACAGAACTGCAGACTACAGTGCATTGTAATAAGTTTTGGTGCACAGAGTTGAATGAAGTGTAATTTTGTGACATTTTAATAACATTACTAAAAAAATAGAAAAAAATAAACACTGTGGGGTTGATTTACTAAATGCCAATAGACTGTGCACCTTGGAAAGTGCAATTGCACTCTGCACGTTCAGCTGCTCCAGAGCTTAGTAAATGAGGTAAAGCTTCACTTTGCAAAGAATACCCAATCACATGCAAGGGCGGATCCAGAGTCTAGTCTCGGGAGGGGCACTGCCAGAAAATAAGGCTACTTTCACACTGGGGCGGGCATCGGCGGTATAGCGGCGCTATTTTTAGCGCCGTTTTAGCGCCGCTATTTGGCCGCTAGCGGGGTGATTTTATCCCATTTATTTCTACTGAGACACACAGCTGCTATTTCCCAATATGACATGCTGGTGCGGGTCCTTGAATAAACCCTGCCTGCATTCTGGGATCGCACGCATAACATATTGGGATATAGCGGCTGTGTGTCTCAGTAGAAATAAATGGGATGCCGGCATTGGGATGCATGTAACACTTTATGCATCCCCAAGCCAGTAAAAGACAGCCCTGCATGTTAGACGCAGAACGCCCTGTGTGAATGAAGCCTAAAGATGATTTTTTCTGTCATTCTATATCATCATTATTATCATGATGATCACACAATACAGGTGCTGTGGCTCAACGCACCTGTACTGTGTGATTATCATGATGATAATGATGATGATTGGTAATTGTAATATGACACATGGAGGGGGTTAACCACTTAAGGACCGGCGCACGACTATGTACGTCGGCACAATGGCACGGCTGGGCAAATGGGCGTATATATACGTCCATTTGAATTTCCCGCCGTGTCATTGCATGCGTGCGCCGGCCGGGAGCTCCGTGAGTCGGGTCGCGGGTCCCTCGGACTCAATCGCCGCGGGTATACCCGCGATCGTCTCACGGAGAGCAGGAATGGGGAGATGCTGGTGTAAACAGCATCTCCCCGTTCTGCCTAGTGACAGTGTCACTCGATATCTGCTCCCTGTCATCGGAGCAGAGATCAGTGTACTGACAGACACAGCCCAACCCCCCTACAGTTAGAAAACACTCCCTAGTACTGACTTAACCCCTCCCCGCGCCCTAGTGGTTAACCCCTTCACTGCCAGTGTCATTTACACAGGAATCAATGCATTTTTATAGCACTGATTACTGTATAAATGACAATGGTCCCAAAAATGTGTCAAAAATGTCCGACATGTCCGCCATAACGTCGCAGTCACAAAAAAATGGCTGATCGCTGCCAAAACTAGTAAAAAAAAATTATTAATAAAAATGCCATAAAACTATCCCCTATTTTGTAAACGCTAGAACTTTTGCGCAAACCAATCAATAAACGCTTATTGCGATTTTTTTTTACCAAAAATATGTAGAAGAATACGTATCGGCCTAAACTGAGGAAAAAAAATGTTTTTTTTATATATTTTTGGGGGATATTTATTATAGCAAAAAGTAAAAAATAATGCATTTTTTTCAAAATTGTCGTTCTTTTTTTGTTTATAGTGCAAAAAATAAAAAACGCAGAGGTGATCAAATACCACCAAAAGAAAGCTCTATTTGTGGGAAAAAAAGGACGTCAATTTTGTTTGAGAGCCACGCCGCACGACCGCGCAATTGTCAGTTAAAGCGACGCAGTGCAGAATCGCAAAAAGTGCACTGGTCTTTAGCCAGCCAAATCCTCCGGGGCTGAAGTGGTTAATGTACTCACTGATGTATTACTGACCAGTGGCAATTAATTAACCCCTTTGTGCTGCATTAGTGGCACTAGTGGCAGTGTTTATAAACCCCTTAATGCTGTAGCATAAAAGGGGTTAATTAACATTGATGGTGCCACTGTCATTAATGCTGCACAGAGGGGTTAATTGCCACTGGTCAGTAATACATCAGTGAGTACATTAACCCCCTCCATGTGCCATATTACAATTACCATTGTAAATGATTTAACCCCCCTCCCCTCCCTCAAAGCGTTAACCTCTTCACAAGGTGTTAACTCATTGACATATGAATGCCTGTCGTAGCTCATTAACATAACAATGCCCGCCGTAGCTAATTAACATAACAATGCCCGCCGTAGCTAATTAACATAACAATTCCTTAGCTAAGTGATCACTCACTTGCAGTGCACTGAGCTCTGGCTACAGGTCCATCTTGTCTTCAATCCTGCCGCTTCTGAATTGTGATGTCACACCAGCCGGGACTAGGAAGCTCCTGTCGGGTGGATATCACTCCGCCTGACACGGAAGTGAAGTGACACTCGCACCGCTGTGCTGCAAATCTGCCAGTGTGTAGCAGCGGCCCCGGTGTCACATCGCTTCCAGACCCCCATAGTGATGCCACTGGCCCCCTCTAAATGAACTGATGGGGCCCAGGGAATATATTTTAGGCCACCTGGGACTTTGGGAGAGCCAGGGGAAGCAGAAATAAAATCCCTGCAGCTGCATTTAGAAGCCTTGTAACGCAAATCTGGTGAGGTGGCGGAGGGAGGAAGCCTTGGAGTCAGTACTATTTTCGGGGGGGGGGGGGGGGGGGGGGGCAATTGCCCCGTTGCCCCGTTGCCCCCCCCCTGGATCCGCCCCTGATCACATGCAAGGAAAACAAAAAAAAAAACAGCATTTTTGCTTGCACATGATTGGTTGATGAAAGTCAGCAGAGCTTCTGCTTATTTACTAAGCTCTGGAGCAACTGCTCTTCCAGTGTGCAACTGCACTTTCCAAAGTGCACAGTCTTTTTGCCTTTAGTAAATCAACCCCTGTGAGTCTGTGATGCATTGTAATAGCTGCCCTTACACAATGCACACCATCATGTTCACATTTGTGCACAGAGTTAAAAAAAGTGTTAGCTTTAATATTTTTTTTTAAACAGTTTGGATGCATTGTAACAACGCATCTCAGAGCACATGTACAAAGCACACCAGCGCACATGTGTTATGTGCTCCATAATGTCCTCCCATTGATGTGAATGGGCCATATGAATTTGCAGCTATAAGTGGCAATAGAATCTTTGCTTACAAAAGTGAATGTCTTAAATTACTTTTCTAATGCGTCTGTGCACCGAAAAACAGTCCTATAGGTATTATTGAATTCTTCCCTGAAGGTGAAAGGAGGAGTATGTTCTGCAAAGTGCCCTAAACCCTGGTTCTGCACTGACTGCGGGTTAGAAATTGTGCAAGTTCAGCTGAATTCGCAGGATTTCATACCCACACGTCAGTCCGAAGTTGGAAGCGATTTCAGAGACATCTGTGGGGGTTCATGCACAGATGTCTATTGAAATCAGGGCCATTGCTACCAATAGGCAAAGGCAGCTGACTAGGGTGTCCAGCCGCTGGTGTTCCTACCTTCGGGCTCTGCAATATGTAACTAACTCTCCGCAGGCAGCCGCTCCATCCGTCCGTAGTGTCAGAGGTCCAGTGGCGAAGGACTGTGTCCCGAAGCCGGAATGGAAGCAAACAACATCCCCTGAGCGCCTTTATGATCAGTGACCTGCTGTCTGTCTCACCAGTCTCTGAGTAAGTGGCGTATCCATGTGTGCGGGGGGGGGGGGGACTGTGACCCACACTGCACACATGGATCATCCCCTGGTTGACAGTCAGGGACAAATCGGTGCAGTGGGAGGGACAGCTGCAAGCACCAATCTCTTCAGTGAAGCAGCTGACAGCCGCTTCTCCTCCTCTCCCTCCCGCAGCTGTCAGCTGAAATGCCATACAGGGAGATCGGTGCTCGCAACTGTCCCCTACCGCACTGATCATTCCCGACAGTCCTCCTTCTCTGGCCCCCCTCAGTGTCCTCCTTCTCTGGCCCCCTCAGTGTCCTCCTTCTCTGGCCCCCCTCCGTGTCCTCCTCCTCCAGCCTGCGCGGTTTTCTCCTCCTCTGCCCCCCTCGACCCACCGCAGCCAGCTTCCCTCCTCTCCTCTGCTGCCGGATGCAGGGAATGTGTAAGGATGGAGAGCGGATATATGGCATTTACCGGCTCCATCCTCTTCTGATTTGGACACAGTGAGCGATTGCTCCTGTGTCCTGTGATAACTGAGAAGAGTAACCTGTGTGTACTCTGCTTCAGTTTATGAATGGACAGGAGCCTCTGTCTACTGTTCATTCATCTTTAATGCTGAGGCTTCTGAGAAAGGGACTGGGGAATCTGTGTCCTCAGTCCCTTTCTCTGTCTCCAAGGGGAGATGTCAAGGGTCTGTTTAGACCCCTTATATCTCACCAAAGCCCCCCAACAGTGCTGATTAAAAAAAAATACAATAAATATTAAAAAATTGTATATTGTAAAAAAATAATATAAGATAAAAAACTACTGGACACCATCCCCTCCTGCCCTATTGGCCCTTTACACTGCCCCAACCCCCTCCACCCCCCAAAGAAAAGCATTGTGAAAAAAAATTAAATTGTGAAAAAATAAACACATAAAAATAAAAAACGACTGACACCATCCACTACCTCATAGATCTATGAAATTGAATTGATTGCATTGCCCTCAGGTGGCAATCTAACCCCTAAGTATAAATGTGCCACATCCTATGTAATCTATAAATGCTGAATAAAGGAATAATGGACTTTGTAGGCACGTATAAAAATATATAACAATTTTTAATAATTCACATAAAATACATACATATACAACACATAATATATATGGTAGAGAAATATGGGACACAGTGGTTTATCCTGGAGGTTACACTTGACTAATACTTCCTGTGTGGCAATATTGAAGAAATGCCCACACTCAGATGTATGCATTCTTCTTGGTAGTTCCCACAGTCCTCATAGATTAAAAAGATTTGCTCGCTCTACATGTTTCGCGACCTAAAATGTCGCTTCTTCAGGAGCTTCAATAATTCTAGTTGGAGAAACATACTCAAATTAAAATAAAGTACAAATTATTGGCATAATGATACAGGTGTGTGTATGTACATGAACTCGCCAATAATGTGGTGCTTAACCGCTTCAGCTCCAGAAGATTTTACCCCCTTCCTGACCAGAGCATTTTTTGCAATTCGGCACTGCGTCGATTTAACTGACAATTGTGCAGTTGTGCGACGTGGCACCCAAACAAAATTGACGTCCTTTTTTTCCCACAAATAGAGCTTTCTTTTGGTGGTATTTGATCACCTCTGCGGTTTTTATTTTTTGCGCTATAAACAAAAAAAGAGCGACAATTTTGAAAAAAAAAAACGCAATTTTTACTTTTTGCTATAATAAATATCCCCCAAAGATATATTAAATTCTTTTTTTTTTCTCAGTTTAGGCCGATATGTATTCTTCTACATATTTTTGGTAAAAAAAATAAATAAATAAATAAAAAAAAAAAAAAAAAAATCGCAATAAGCGTATATTGATTGGTTTGCGCAAAAGTTATAGCGTCTACAAAATAGGGGATAGTTTTATGGCATTTTTATTTATTTTTTTTTTTTTTAGTAATGGAGGCGATCTGCGATTTTTAACTGCGACATTATGGCGGACACATCGGACAATTTTGACACATTTTTGGGACCATTGTCATTTATACAGTGATCAGTGCTATAAAAATGCATTGATTACTGTAAATATGTCACTGGCAGGGAAGGGGTTAACACTAGGGGGCGATCAAGGGGTTAATTGTGGGAGAAGATGGTATTTGCGCTGTGATGAAGGGGGGGAGGGGAAGCTACAAAGATGACTAAAGTGGCAAAGTGAACTAAAAAAGCAGAAACGAGCCAATGCATGACTGGATCCTACATGCTAAAAGAACATGGTGGGGATGCAGTGCAGTGCAACGTAGCTGATCAACATGACTATAATGTTGCGGGCAGACAAGCCTAATATATAAAGGTAATTGTGAAACAGTGACTGCTTGAATATAGCAAAGCAAAATTGCATATACTAACACAAATAGGATGAATAATGACACAATGCAAAAAAATATATAATGCAAGAAAAATATATGTGGGCTAGTGCCCCATTAGCAAAAACGTGCCAAATCCTGGTGAACTGCAAGTGACAAATCCCTAGGGCAAACATGAATATTAGTTCTATCATCCAGTCCAAAAAAACAAAAACTCGTGATGAGAAACACAAAACAATTCCAATGGTGAAGGGAGGGGGGATCTTCAGTGAGGACACCTCCGTGTTTGCAAGCCGCTTACCTTACAGCTGTAAGGTGTACAGCCTGTGTTGCAAATGACTCGCAGGTGTAGACGTTCCGTGTATAAGGCCGTGACAATGATGAACATGCCAACCGAAATATAAAAAATAAAAAGTATACAGCATGTAAAAGAACGCACATGGGGGGAGGTTGCACTCACTTTCATGAAGTGAGTGTGGGCATCAATCCACGAGCGCCGAGCTCGTATGCCTCCAGGGGTATCACCAATCTGGAATCTGTCCCCGTGCCTGGAAACTGGAGTATGTCCCTGTGCCTCTCTCCTCAGTGTTCGTCAGGTAGAGTAGTGATGTACAGTGTGAGGGGGAAAGAGACGCTCATAGCGTGATCCCATATAAAAGGTATATTTATTTATACACCTCTGTTATCCTCTGAAGAAGTCACGTGACGTAACGATATGCATTAGGATTGGAGCACGGGACACTGCCACAGACAAACAGGAGACGAGCTCGGCGCTCGTAGTTACTACACACTGCAGCATTGTTTTAAATGTAAGTTGATTTAACTTGTTTTATTAAATAAATATACCTTTTATATGGGATCACGCTATGTGCGTCTCTTTCCCCCTCACACTGTACATCAGTACTCTACCTGACGAACACTGAGAAGAGAGGCACGGGGACATATTCCAGTTTCCAGGCACGGGGACAGATTCCAGATTGGTGATACCCCTGGAGGCATACGAGCTTGGCGCTCGTGGATTGATGCCCACACTCACTTCATGAAAGTGAATGCAACCTTCCCCCATGTGTGTCTTGCCCCCCCCCCCTCCACTGTGGTCGTTGCAGAGTTATTTTACATGCTGTATACTTTTTATTTTTTATATTTCGCTTTCGCTTGGCATGTTCATCATTGTCACTACCTTATACACGGAACGTCATTTGCAACACAGGCTGTACACCTTACAGCTGTAAGGTAAGCGGCTTGCAAACACGGAGGTGTCCTCACTGAAAATCCCCCTTCCCTTCACCATTGGAATTGTTTTGTGTTTCTCATCACGAGTTTTTGTTTTTTTGGACTGGATGATAGAACTAAAATTCATGTTTGCCCTAGGGATTTGTCACTTGTAGTTCACCAGGATTTGGCACGTTTTTGCTAATGGGGCACTAGCCCACATATATTTTTTTGCATTATATATTTTTTTGCATTGTGTCATTATTCATCCTATTTGTGTTAGTATATGCAATTTTGCTTTGCTATATTCAAGCAGTCACTGTTTCACGATTACCTTTATATATTAGGCTTTGTCTGCCCGCAACATTCTAGTCATGTTGATTAGCTACGTTGCACTGCACTGCATCCCCACCATGTTCTTTTAGCATGTAGGATCCATTCATGCATTGGCCCGTTTCTGCTTTTTTAGTTCACTTTGCCACTTTAGTCATCTTTGTAGCTCCCCCCCCCCCCCCCTCATCACAGCGCAACTACCATCTTCTTCCACTTTTGTCTCATTTGTCCTGCTTTAGATCAGTACTTAGGTGTTGCAGCAGTGTCCTTTTAGCGTAGCCCCCCCCCCCCCCCCCCCGACAGCGCAGGAGTTTACACTTTTACAAGGGGTTAATTGTGTTCCCTAGTGTGTGTTCTAACTGAAGGGGGGTCACGATCTGTCACTTCTCCTCTCAGAGAACCGGAAACTGTGTGTTTACACACACAGATCCTGGTGCTCCATGTGTCAGCCCAGCGGTGATCGTGATTGACTCCGGGGGTCGAGCAGCGATCTCCTAGTGGCCACAGGGCGAAGTGACGTAACATAATGTCGTTTTGCCCAGCCGTGCCATTCTGCCGCAGTACAAATGCGGCGGCTGGTC
The DNA here is from genome assembly GCF_042186555.1 of Aquarana catesbeiana. Classification (NCBI taxonomy): domain Eukaryota; kingdom Metazoa; phylum Chordata; class Amphibia; order Anura; family Ranidae; genus Aquarana; species Aquarana catesbeiana. Next base: position 66,666,933 of record NC_133329.1, read on the forward strand.
GGCAAGTGGTTAAACAAATGGTCTCAACGCTCATCTATGCTGGGAATGCCGTGACCGCAGAACAACCCCTTCCAAATGGAGATGACAACTAGGGACACCAGAGCCAAGCGGTAGCCACAATAAAGGCACAGGTGTCGGGATATGGGGATGTACATGTGGGTATAAAGGATATGGTAATGAATATTAGTGTAAGCTACTTCAGTTAGGATTGGGATGTACTATAGTATTAGGTCCCATACTCACATATCAGCCATGCCTCCATTACTATGCCTGTCGCCTTAAACCAGATGCTTTTCAATCTATGGAAATAAACATAGAGTTGATCCTCCCAGGGTCTTAAAACTTTATAGTAACACAACCAGGCTGGACTGGTACAAAAATGTGGCCCTGGACTTTATGCACACCGGCCCAGGGCACAACACATCAGGGTACAGTGCACATCAGGGCACGGTACAGAGCCCAGTACATCAGGGCACAGCACATCAGGCCACATCAGGGTACAGGGCACAGCACATCAGGGCACAAGGCACATCAGGGCACAACACATCAGGGTACAGGGCACATCAGGGCACGGTACAGAGCCCAGTACATCAGGGCACAGCACATCAGGCCACATCAGGGTACAGGGCACAGCACATCAGGGCACAAGGCACATCAGGGCACAACACATCAGGGTACAGGGCACATCAGGGCACAGCACATCAGGGTACAGCACACCAGGCCACAGCACATCAGGATAGAGCACATCAGGGTACAGAGCACAGCACATCAGGGCACATCAGGGAACAGGGCACAGCACATCAGGGCACAGCACATCAGGATACAGCACATCAGAGTACAGAGCACAGCACATCAGGGCACAGCACATCAGGGCACAGAGCCCAGCACATCAACGTACAGGGCACATCAGGGCACAACACATCAAGGTACAGGGCACAGCACATCAGGGCACGTCAGGGCACAGTACATCAGTGTACAGGACACAGCACATCAGGGCATATCACATCAGGGTACAGGGCACAGCACATCAGGACACAGAACATCAGGGTACAGGACATCAGGGCACAGCACATCAGGGTACAGAGCCCAGCACATCAGGGCACTAGGTACATCAGGGCACAACACATCAGGGTACAGGGCACATCAGGGTACAGCACACCAGGCCACATCAGGGTATAGGGCACAGCACATCAGGGTACAGCACATCAGGGTACAGGGCACATCAGGGCACAACACATCAGGGTACAGGGCACAGAACATCAGGGCACAGCATATCAGGGCACAACACATCAGGGTACAGGGCACAACACATCAGGGTACAGGGCACAGCACATCAGTGCATGTCAGGGCACAGTACATCAGTGTACAGGACACAGCACATCAAGGCACATCACATCAGGGTACAGGGCACAGCACATCAGGGTACAGGGCACAGCACATCAGGACACATAACATCAGGGTACAGGACATCAGGGCACAGCACATCAGGGTACAGAGCCCAGCACATCAGGGCACAAGGTACATCAGGACACAACACATCAGGGTACAGGGCACATCAGGGTACAGCACACCAGGCCACATCAGGGTATAGGGCACAGCACATCAGGGTACAGCACATAGGGGGTACAGGGCACATCAGGGCACAACACATCAGGGTACAGGGCACAGAACATCAGGGCACAGCATATCAGGGCACAACACATCAGGGCACAGCACATCAGGGCACAGCACATCAGGGCACAGAACATCAGGGCACAGCACATCAGGGTACAGAGCCCAGCACATCAGTGTACAGGGCACATCAGGGTACAGGGCACATCAGGGTACAGCACATCAGGGTACAGGGCACAGAACATCAGGGCACAACACATCAGGGTACAGGGCACAGCACATCAGGGTACAGGGCACAGCACATCAAGGTACAGGGCACAGCACATCAGGACACAGCACATCAGGGCACACGACATTGAGGCACAGCACATTGGGGCACAGGACATCGGGGCACAGGACATCGGGGCACAGCACATCGGGGCACAGGACACATCAGAGCACATCCGAGCACATAGCACATTAGGGCAATCAGGGCACATCAGGGCACGGGGCACATCAGGGCACGGGGCACATAGCACATCAGGGAACATAGCACATCAGGGCATGGGGCACATAGTACAACAGGGCACATAGCACATCAGGGCACGGGGCACATAGCACATCAGGGCACATAGCACATCAGGGCACGGGGCACATAGTACAACAGGGCACATAGCACTTCAGGGCACGGGGCACATCAGGCCACATAGCACATCAGGGCACATAACACATCAGGGCACGGGGCACATAGCACATCAGGGCACATCGGGGCACATCAGGGCATGGGGCACATCAGGGCACATAGCACATCAGGGCACGGGGCACATCAGGGCACATCAGGGCATGGGGCACATCAGGGCATGGGGCACATCAGGGCACATGGCACATTATAGGGCATATCAGGGCACATGGCACATTATGGGGCACATCATGGCACAATATGGGGCACATCAGGGCACATGGCACATTATGGGGCACATTGTTTACTAGCCAGGATGCAGAGTAGCGCAGGAAGCATCTGTGATAAGTTCTCTCTCGTGTCACGCTGCTCCCCTGCGGCCCCCCCTCTCTTCTCGTGCATCCCAGATGATGTCACAAGCAAAAGGCCGCCACGGAGCAGAGCTGCGTGACATGAGAGAGAACCTATCACAGACGCTTCCTGCTCTACTCTGCATGCTGGCTAAATCTCGATCTACCATAGCACATAGCACATCAGGGCACGGGGCACATCAGGGCACATAGCACATCAGGGCATGCGGCACATCAGGGCACATAGCACATCAGGGCATGGGGCACATCAGGGCACATAGCACAACAGGGCACGGGGCACATCAGGGCACATCAAGGCACATAGCACATCAGGGCACAGGGCACATCAGGGCACGGGGCACATCGCACATCAGGGCACATAGCACATTAGGGCATGGGGAACATCAGGGCACATAGCACATCAGGGCACATAGCACATCAGGGCACGGGGCACATTAGGGCACATAGCACATCGGGGCACATCAGGGCTCGGGGCACATCAGGGCACATAATGGCACATGGGGCACATGGCACATTATGGGGCATAACAGGGCACATTGTTTACTAGCCAGGATGCAGAGTAGCGCAGGAAGCATCTGTGATAAGTTCTCTCTCGTGTCACGCTGCTCCCCTGCGGCCCCCCCTCTCTTCTCGTGCATCCCAGATGATGTCACAAGCAAAAGGCCGCCACGGAGCAGAGCTGCGTGACATGAGAGAGAACCTATCACAGACGCTTCCTGCGCTACTCTGCATGCTGGCTAAATCTCGATCTACCATAGCCCATAGCACATCAGGGCACAGGGCACATCAGGGCACATAGCACATTAGGGCATGCGGCACATCAGGGCACATAGCACATCAGGGCATGGGGCACATCAGGGCACATAGCACAACAGGGCACGGGGCACATCAGGGCACATGGCACATCGGGGCACATCAGGGCACATGATGGGACACATGGCACATTATAGGGCATATCAGGGCACATGGCACATTATGGGGCACATCATGGCACAATATGGGGCACATCAGGGCACATGGCACATTATGGGGCACATTGTTTACTAGCCAGGATGCAGAGTAGCGCAGGAAGCATCTGTGATAAGTTCTCTCTCGTGTCACGCTGCTCCCCTGCGGCCCCCCCTCTCTTCTCGTGCATCCCAGATGATGTCACAAGCAAAAGGCCGCCACGGAGCAGAGCTGCGTGACATGAGAGAGAACCTATCACAGACGCTTCCTGCTCTACTCTGCATGCTGGCTAAATCTCGATCTACCATAGCACATAGCACATCAGGGCACGGGGCACATCAGGGCACATAGCACATCAGGGCATGCGGCACATCAGGGCACATAGCACATCAGGGCATGGGGCACATCAGGGCACATAGCACAACAGGGCACGGGGCACATCAGGGCACATCAAGGCACATAGCACATCAGGGCACAGGGCACATCAGGGCACGGGGCACATCACACATCAGGGCACATAGCACATTAGGGCATGGGGAACATCAGGGCACATAGCACATCAGGGCACATAGCACATCAGGGCACGGGGCACATTAGGGCATATAGCACATCGGGGCACATCAGGGCTCGGGGCACATCAGGGCACATAATGGCACATGGGGCACATGGCACATTATGGGGCATAACAGGGCACATGGCACATTATGGGGCACATCATGGCACAATATGGGGCACATCAGGGCACATGGCACATTATGGGGCACATTGTTTACTAGCCAGGATGCAGAGTAGCGCAGGAAGTATCTGTGATAAGTTCTCTCTCGTGTCACGCTGCTCCCCTGCGGCCCCCCCTCTCTTCTCGTGCATCCCAGATGATGTCACAAGCAAAAGGCCGCCACGGAGCAGAGCTGTGTGACATGAGAGAGAACCTATCACAGACGCTTCCTGCGCTACTCTGCATGCTGGCTAAATCTCGATCTACCGGTCAAGCGCCAGCTGTCGGCGATTAACAGGTAGATTGCCGCGGACCTCCGATGCAATAGGCGGCCGCTGAAACTGGCCCACTGAGCCATCAGCCCACCGGGAACCTCCTGGTAGTCCCGATGGCCAGTCCATCCCTGAACCCAACTTAGCAAAAGCCTAGCCATATAAATGGAAAGGAAGAGAACTAGCAGGCTCAAAATATCTGGATTGGCTGGTCCAGGATAAGGAAATTAGATCAGAATCATGTGTGCACAGTCACAAGGAGTATACAGGCATCTAGTACCGGCAGGTTTAAACATCCACTGTCTGGGGAGCAGAGTAAGCAAGGATGCCATGAAAACCAGGGGAATGTATACACATACTAAGGCAATAAAATGATGCTAGCCAAAAAGTGCTGAGTTAAATACCTGGATGTGCACTGGTTCTAGGTTCCGGGTGTGTACAGTCATCAAGCCCTCGGACAAGGGTGGAAACATAGTTCTCATGGCCCAGCAAAAGTATGAAATGATGTGTGATAACATTGTAAATAATGTTGAGTGGTACCGACCTATTACACTTGAAACCACCTCCCAATTTAGTTAGGAATATAAACAGCTTATTTACACTGCCTACATGGATGCTCTAATCGATAAACATACGAATATCTCGAAATATCTTTCCCAAGTGAAGCAATTTTTTATGCTATCCCGAAAATCCACAAAAACATTGAAACACCCCCAGGTAGACCAATAGTGTCCAGAATCGGCTCCAACACAGAGAATGCGAGCAAATTTGTGGATTTCTTTCTCATGTCCAATGTCACTGGACTTCCTTCAGAGACATGTCAGATCTTTTGAAGCGACTGGATGAATTGACAATCCCTTTACCATGGTATTTTTATCAAGGGATTTTTTTATTTGATTTTTTTCTCTTTAAAAAGAAATCCAGAAAAAGCTTGTCCAGTTTTAGGGGAATAAGTGTCACTCTGCCATCCTTGTGTCCTGGAAGGTGGAACACTGCAGAGAAGTCTTCGTTTCCAGCCATGGAACTATTGCTTGAATTCAAGTAATCATCTAATAATAGTTTATCATATTGAAGAATCCAACCCAGTCAATATCTTTCCCATTCCTGTTGAAAAATTGGGTCAGGATGTCTGACAGGAATTCCACAGAATGTTCTCATTTACATATATAGTGATTTTAAACAGGCTATGGAAAACATTGAAGTGGTATTATAGGTTCTGCTTTAAAAAAATAAAAATCATGTTATACCTACCTGCTCTGTGCAGTAGTTTTGCACAGAGCAGCCAGATCTTCTTCACGCCAGTGCTCCTGGCTTCACCTCCTTGACCAGTGCCCCCAACAGCAAGCCGCTTGCTATGGGAGCACTGGTTAGTGCTTGCTCCCAAGCACTGTTCTATGCATCCATATGACACATAAAGCTGCAGATCAGCCCGGCCCCCACTTTCTTTTAAACTGGCTCACTGGCTGTGATTGACAGCAGTGAGAGCCAATGGCTCTTGCTGCTGTCTCAGTCAATGAGGAGAGGGAGTACCGGGACAGTCGTGCACGTTGCTGGATCGAGAGGGGCAGGGAAGGTATGGCAGCCTTAGGCCTGAGGGGGAAGTCCAGTCAAGTGGCCAAATGAACCACCGAATCAGCTCACCATCCATCTATACCACATTACCCACGCAGGGAGAGAGGGAGGGAGACTGCTCCACATTGCAGAGAGAAAGAGAGACAGCTTGACACTGCCTGCCCAGATATAGAGACCGCTTGACACTGCCTGCACAGAGAGAGACACCGCTTGACACTGCCTGCACAGAGAGAGACACCGCTTGACACTGCCTGCACAGAGAGAGAGACCGTTTGACACTGCCTGCACACAGAGAGAGAGAGAGACCGCTTGACACTGCCTGCACAGAGAGAGAGAGACCGCTTGACACTGCCTGCACAGAGAGAGAGACCGCTTGACACTGCCTGCACAGAGAGAGAGACCGCTTGACACTGCCTGCACAGAGAGAGAGACCGCTTGACACTGCCTGCACAGAGAGAGAGACCGCTTGACACTGGCTGCACAGAGAGAGAGAGACCACTTGACACTGCCTGCACAGAGAGAGAGAGACTGCTTGACACTGCCTGCACAGAGAGAGAGAGACTGCTTGACACTGCCTGTACAGAGAGAGAGAGAGAGACTGCTTGACACTGCCTGCACAGAGAGAGAGACTGCTTGACACTGCCTGCAAGGAGAGAGAGACTGCTTGACACTGCCTGCACAGAGAGAGAGACCGTTTGACACTGCCTGCATAGAGACTTCTTGACACTGCCTCTACAGAGAGCAAGACCACTTGACACTGCCTCCCCAGAGAGAGAGACCGCTTGCCACTGCCTGTCCAGAGAGAGAGAGACCGCTTAACACAGCATGCCCTGAGAGAGAGAGAGACTGCTTGATACTGCCTGTACAGAGAGATAACCACACCACTGGGCAAGCAGAGCAGCGAGAGTCACAGGGATCGCAGCAGGCTAAATACGCAAGTTCTGCTGTCTCCCTGGGCACAACCACCAGATTTACCAGGCCGCAGGCTGCTCCTGAGTCAATTGGAGTAGTGAGAAAAGCACACGCAGGCACACGCCGGTGCACCGGCCAGATTAAGGGCATCGTGGGCTTGGTGCTGCAGTGGAGCAGGTTTAGGAGTGGCAGGGATATGAGGTAAGTAAAGCCATATCCCAGCTCTCCTCTTACTGGCCACCCTCCTGTGTTTCCTGGAGCCTGTGCTGCCTTGTGCCCAGACTTGGTCGCAGCCTACACAGGTGTAATACTAGAGAAGCCTGGCATTTGATTTACCAAGCTTCCGTAAGAGCCATGTGTCGGTGTGTGCTCTGAGGTGAAATTTTCCCCAGCCATCAGAATACAGTGATCACTGCCGGCAGCTATAGCAGCCAACAGTGATCGCAAAAAAAAAAAAAAAAAGACAGTTGATGGATCAAATTCTGTACAACCAGCCTGCACATAGATAGATTGAATTTTCTGTTGAACCAGTCCAGTGTTGCCAACTGCTCGTTAATTTACGGGCAGCCCGTAAATTTAAGCCCATTTTCGGGCTGCCCGTTAAAGCCCGTTACGGGTCGGCCAGCAACTGCGCATGTGCCGAGCTCTGGAAAGCTTGTACACGTTCGGCCGGGCGGTGCATGCACAGTAACGTAATGGCGCCGCCTGGCGCCATTTTGAAATGGAAGCCTGTAGTACTAGCACAGCGGTATTTGTTCTCGCCGTGGCGGTGCCAGTGCCTCGTGAGTCGCTCGCTACTAGCCGCCACAGGAGCAGAGAGGAGACAAACTTACAAAGATAGCAGAGGACTCAAGGAGGACTGGGGGTGAAGCAGCTGTAAAGGGGCAGAGGAGGACACTGACGTGCCCTATCCTATAGAGAGGTGAAAGGGGCACAGGAGGAGGAGGACACTGTCGCAGCCTGTGAACTGGAGGGACACAGAAGGATACTGAAGGGGGGCAGAGGAGGAACCTACCATGCCCGCAGCCTCTGTCCCCCACCTCCTGTACTATGTCCGCAGCTTCTGTCCCCCACCTCCTGTACCATGTCCGCAGCTTCTGTCCCCCACCTCCTGTACCATGTCTGCAGCTTCTGTCCCCCACCTCCTGTACCATGTCCGCAGCCTCTGTCCCCCACCTCCTGTACCATGTCTGCAGCTTATGTCCCCCACCTCCTGTACCATGTCCGCAGCCTCTGTCCCCCACCTCCAGTACCATGTCCACAGCCTCTGTCCCCCACCTCCTGTACCATGTCCACAGCCTCTGTCCCCCACCTCCAGTACCATGTCCACAGCCTCTGTCCCCCACCTCCTGTACCATGTTCGCAGCCTCTGTCCCCCACCTCCTGTACCATGTCCGCAGCTTCTGTCCTCCACCTCCTGTATCTTCTCTGCAGCATCTGACCATCTCTTGTATCATATCTGCATTCTCTGAGGGGGAGTTTGGAGAGGAGTCAAGAGTGGGAACACCGCTGGGATTGGGGGCCATGAGAGAAATCAGATGTGTGGACTGTGGAGAGGAGGCTATAGGATAAAACCAGAGCTGCCAAGCTGGGGCCATCTGACTGAGCCCTAAACGGTGCACCTAAGCGTAGGTCAGTGACAGTGCCGTCAGGCCAGTCTGAGGGGGGTTGCTGATATAAGGGGGAGAGTGAATACAATCAGGGCCGGATTTGCCACAAGGCCACCGAGGCCAGGCCTCGGGGCGGCAGTGGTGCAGGGGCAGCGCCGCTCCTGCGGCGACTTCGCGGCCACCCCCCCTTTCAGGCTGCCCGTTAAAGTCGATTAAGGGCACCGGTGCCCTTAGAAAAGATGGATGCGAGCCGCCCACTACTGCGCATGCGCCGTTCCGAAGCCGGCCGGACTCCGGAAAGCTCGTATGCGCTCGGCCGGGTCGGTGCATGTGCAGTAGCGTGATTGTGCAACCCAGTGCCATTTTTGAAAAGATCGAGAGGTAATGTCAGCGGTGCGGCGGCGGGGGAGAGAGATGACATCCCTCCTTCATCTGGTGGCAGCCAGGCAGCGTAGCAAGTGACATCAACATCTGGTGGCAGCCAGGCAGAGTGGCAAGTGACATCTCCATTTGGTGGCAGCCTGGCAAGTGACATCTCCATCTGGTGGCAGCGTGGCAAGTGACATCTCCATCTGGTGGCAGCGTGGCAAGTGACATCTCCATCTGGTGGCAGCCAGGCAGTGTGGCAAGTGACATGTCCATCTGGTGGCAGGCAGCGTGGCTAGTGACATCTCCATCTTGTGGCAGACAGCGTGGCAGGTGACATCTCCATATGGTGGCAGCCAGGCAGTGTGGCAAGTGACATCTCCATCTGGTGGCAGGCAGCGTGGCTAGTGACATCTCCATCTGGTGGCAGGCAGCTTGGCTAGTGACATCTCCATCTGGTGGCAGGCAGCGTGGCTAGTGACATCTCCATCTGGTGGCAGGCAGCGTGGCAAGTGACATCTCCATCTGGTGGCAGGCAGCGTGGCAAGTGACATCTCCATCTGGTGGCAGCGTGGCAAGTGACATCTCCATCTGGTGGCAGCGTGGCAAGTGACATCCCCATCTGGTGGCAGCGTGGCAAGTGACATCCCCATCTGGTGGCAGCGTGGCAAGTGACATCCCCATCTGGTGGCAGCATGGGAAGTGACATCCCCATGTGGTGGCAGGCAGCGTGGCAAGTGACAAGCGATGGTGGCAAGTGACATGCTCAGGGCTCCCAATGATTCTGCATTATGGTGAGTTGAACTATTTCATTTTACATTACAATGTAATGATAGAAGTAATGTGTTTCAATCATCCTGACACCATACCAACATGGTGCCGGGGTTGATTAAAGCACTAACACCAGCCATTGCCCTGAAAAATTGCCCGCCGAAAATCCTTACCCCTCGCACGCTTACCCTGAAGTATTTTCAGTCTGTACAATTAAAGCCAGTTATTTTCAGTGTTCTCATGTGTGGAGATATGTTTTTAATAGATCTATTGTAGCAGTCATCGATAAAGGATGAGAATGGTGGTGTGTGTGTAGGGGGGGGGGGAGGCAATGAAGGACCCGGCCTTGGGGCAGCAAAGGGAGTAAATCCGGGCCTGAATACAATAATGTAAGGGGGCACTGATACAAAGGTTCTCCCTTATATTAGTAACACCCCCTTACTATGGTGTATTCACGCTGCGGAAGGTAGTCTCTGGTCACTAGAGCCCCGCCCTTACATCAGAGTTCCCACTTAGATCATGATCTGCAGCATTCCCCTTTACATAAGCATTCCGTTTCACTGTAAGGGGGAATCCTGCAGACTCTGATGTAAGGGGGAACTCTGTGCTGGCTGGGTTACAGTAACATTACCTTCATGTAAATAGAGAAAGTTGTTTTTTGACTTTTGTTTAACTTAAGCCCCGGAAGGATTTACCCCCTTCCTGACCAAAGCACTTTTTACAATTTGGCACTGTGTCGCTTTAACTGCTAATTGCGCGGTCATGCAATGCTGTACCCAAACAAAATTTGCGTCCTTTTTTTCCCACAAATAGAGCTTTCTTTTGATTGTATTTGATCACCTCTGCGGTTTTTATTTTTTGCGCTATAAATGGAAAAATACAGAAAATTTTGAAAAAAATGATATTTTCTACTTTTTGTTATTAAAAAAATCCAATAAACTCAATTTTAGTCATACATTTAGGCCAAAATGTATTCCGCCACATGTCTTTGGTAAAAAAAATGTCAATAAGCGTAAATTTATTGGTTTGCGCAAAAGTTATAGCGTCTACAAACTAGGGTACATTTTCTGGAATTTACACAGCTTTTAGTTTATGACTGCCTATGTCATTTCTTGAGGTGCTAAAATGGCAGGGCAGTACAAACCCCCCCCCAAATGACCCCATTTTGGAAAGTAGACACCCCAAGGAAATTGCTGAGAGGCATGTTGAGCCCATTAAATATTACATTTTTTTGTCCCAAGTGATTGAATAATAAAAATAAAAAAAAAAAATTTACAAAAAGTTGTCACTAAATGATATATTGCTCACACATGCCATGGGCATATGTGAAATTGCACCCCAAAATACATTTAGCTGATTCTCCTGAGTACGGGGATACAATATGTGTGGGACTTTTTGGGAGCCTAGCCCCGTACGGGGCCCCGAAAACCAAGCACCGCCTTCAGGATTTCTAAGGGATTAAATTTTTGATTTTACTCCTCACTACCTATCACAGTTTTGAAGGCCATAAAATGCCAAGATGGCACAAACCCCCCCCAAATGACCCCATTTTGGAAAGTAGATGCCCCAAGCTATTTGCTGAGAGGCATGTCGAGTCCATGGAATATTTTATATTGTGGCACAAGTTACGGGAAAAAGACAATTTTTTTTTTTTTTGCACAAAGTTGTCACTAAATGATAAATTGCTCAAACATGCCATGGGAATATGTGAAATTACACCCCAAAATACATTTAGCTGATTCTCCTGAGTACGGGGATACAATATGTGTGGGACTTTTTGGGAGCCTAGCCCCGTACGGGGCCCCGAAAACCAAGCACCGCCTTCAGGATTTCTAAGGGATTAAATTTTTGATTTTACTCCTCACTACCTATCACAGTTTTGAAGGCCATAAAATGCCAAGATGGCACAAACCCCCCCCAAATGACCCCATTTTGGAAAGTAGATGCCCCAAGCTATTTGCTGAGAGGCATGTCGAGTCCATGGAATATTTTATATTGTGGCACAAGTTACGGGAAAAAGACAATTTTTTTTTTTTTTGCACAAAGTTGTCACTAAATGATAAATTGCTCAAACATGCCATGGGAATATGTGAAATTACACCCCAAAATACATTCTGCAGCTTCTCCTGAGTACGGGGATACCACATGTGTGGGACTTTTTGGGAGCCTAGCTGCATACGGGGCCCCGAAAACCAATCACCGCCTTAAGGATTTCTAAGGGCGTAAATTTTTGATTTCACTCCTCACTACCTATCACAGTTTCGGAGGCCATGGAATGCCCAGATGGCACAAAACCCCCCAAATGACCCCATTTTGGAAAGTAGACACCCCAAGCTATTTGCTGAGAGGCATGGTGAGTATTTTGCAGCTCTCATTTGTTTTTGAAAATGAAGAAAGACAAGAAAAATGTATTTTTTTTCTTTTTTCAATTTTCAAAACTTTGTGACAAAAAGGGAGGTCTGCAAAATACTCACTATACCTCTCAGCAAATAGCTTGGGGTGTCTACTTTCCAAAATTGGGTCATTTGGGGGAGTTTTGTGCCACCTGGGCATTTCATGGCCTCCGAAACTGTAATAGGCAGTGAAGAGTGAAATCAAAAATTTACACCCTTAGAAAGCCTGAAGGCAGTGCTTGGTTTTCGGGGTCCCGTACGTGGCTAGGCTCCCAAAAAGTCTCACACATGTGGTATCCCCGTACTCAGGAGAAGCAGCAGAATGTATTTTGGGGTGTAATTTCACATATTCCCATGGCATGTTTGAGCAATTTATCATTTAGTGACAACTTTGTGCAAAAAAAAAAAAAAATTGTCTTTTTCCCGGGGGGGGGGGGGGGGGGGTTGGAACTGTCCTGGTATTTTATGCACAACATTTAGAAGCTTATGTCACACATCACCCACTCTTCTAACCACTTGAAGACAAAGCCCTTTCTGACAATTTTTGTTTACATGAAAAAATTATTTTTTTTGGCAAGAAAATTACTTTGAACCCTCAAACATTATATAATTTTTTAAAGCAAATTCCCTACAGATTAAAATGGTGCGTGTTTTAATTTTTTTTTAATTTTTTTTTACACAGTATTTGCGCAGCGATTTTTCAAACGCATTTTTTTGGGAAAAAACACACTTTTTAAAATTTTAATGCATTAGAACACACTATATTGCCCAAATGTTTGATGCAATAAAAAAGATGATCTTAGGCCGAGTATATGGATACCAAACACGACATGCTTTAAAATTGCGCACAAACATGCAGTGGTGACAAATTAAATACATTTTTAAAAGCCTTTACAGGTTACCACTTTAGAATTACAGAGGAGGTCTACTGCTAAAATGACTGCCCTTGATCTGACCTTCACGGTGATACCTCACATGCATGGTGCAATTGCTGTTTACATTTGACGCCAGACCAACGCTTGCATTCGCCTTTGCGTGAGAGCAGGGGGGGACAGGGGTGCTTTTTTTTTTTTTTTCTTTATTATTTGTTTGCTATTTATCTTATTTTTAAACTGTTCCTTTCATTTTTTTTAATCAGTTTTTTTGTTATCTCAGGGAATGTAAATATCCCCTATGATAGCAAGTGACAGGTACTCTTTTTTTGAAAAAATTGGGGTCTATTAGACCATAGATCTCTCCTTTGCCCTCAAAGCATCTGACCACACCAAGATTGGTGTGATAAAATGCTTTCCCAATTTCCCAATGGCGCTGTTTACATTCAGCGAAATCTAAGTCATAAAATGCTCGTAGCTTCCGGTTTCTTAGTTTCCGATTTACATGAAAGCCGACCGCTGGCTGAAAAGAATGATACCAAGATGATACCGAAACCTGCAGGCATCATTCTGGTATAACCACTCAAAGTCCAGCAACATACCAGTACGTTGCTGGTCCTTGTTGGGCATATATTGTAAACTTTTTGTTCATGCAGCCTGTGGGCTGAACGAAAAAAAGACGTTGATCGGTGGGTATGCCCACCATTAGAATACCTCCTTCATCCACCCACTTCTAATGATGGGCATACATGCACCGTTTATATATGCCGAAGCATGGGGGCATCCACCCCAAAAGGTAGGAGCAAATCGCTCCTCCACCCCTGCTGCCCCCATGCTTCGGCATATATGCTCTTTTAACTGTGGTGGTGAAATCACCTAGTACAGCGCTGGAGTCACGGCTTTATGTATCGTGGGGGCAAACGTTGTTGCTGTCAAGATAAATAAATCTGCGCTGCAACTGAATGGCGTACCTGCTAAGCAAATGATGGTTAACAATAAAACAAAGTAACATTACAGTATAACAGTAATGCCCCGTACACACGGTCGGATTTTCCGATGGAAAATGTCCGATCGGAGCGTGTTGTCGGAAATTCCGACCGTGTGTGGGCTCCATCGGACATTTTCCATCGGATTTTCCGACACACAAAGTTGGAGAGCAGGAGATAAAATTTTCCGACAACAAAATCCGTTGTCGGAAATTCCGATCGTGTGTACACAAATCCGACGGACAAAGTGGCACGCATGCTCAGAATAAATAAAGAGATGAAAGCTATTGGCCACTGCCCCGTTTATAGTCCCGACGTACGTGTTTTACGTCACCGCGTTTAGAACGATCGGATTTTCCGACAACTTTGTGCGACCGTGTGTAGACAAAACAAGTTTGAGCCAACATCCGTCGGAAAAAATCCTAGGATTTTGTTGTCGGAATGTCCGAACAAAGTCCGACCGTGTGTACGCCCTATAAGACTTACCATACCTGCTAAGCAAATTTTAAAAAAAACATAGTAAAAAGTAAAACATTTTTTAATGCAACCTGTGCCTAAAATATATATATGCCGAAGCATGGGGGCATCCACCCGCAAAAGGTAGGAGCAAATCGCTCCTCTGCCCCTGCTGCCCCCATGCTTCGGCATACATGCTCTTTTTTTTAACTGTGGTGGTGAAATCACCTCCGACAGCGCTGGAGTCACGGCTTTATGTATCGTGGGAGCAAACCCTGTTGCTGTCAAGATAAATAAATCCACTCTGCAGCTGAATGGCGTACCTGAAAACAAAAAAATGGTTAACAATAAAACACAGTAAAACAGTAAAGTATAAAAAAATTGCATACCTATAAAGCAAACATGATAAAACATAATAACAATAAAACATTGCAGAATAGAATACAGTAAAAAGAGCAGAACAATAGAGAGAGAATAGAGATAGAACAATAAAACGAAAACTATTTTTTTTTTTATTTTATATATTTTTTGTGGTTTTTTTTTAGTACTTTTTTTTTTTTTTTGTAACTGTAACTTTTGTAACTGTAACCGGTTCCAGGTTCGGGTCTCTCAAAATGCGATGGCATCTTGGGAGACCCTGTGAAAGTGTGCCTAGTCTGTGCAGTGCTGTACCCTACGCTAATACTCAACTAGTGTATGGTAGCGTTCAAAACATTCACCAATGCATAGACCAGGATTGTCAGGACAGAAGGGACAATAATACCGGGTGTCACGCCTATATCCGCGCTTGCTGCAGACACGACATCTTTATTGGGTGGCTCGTTGGGTAGGGGTACTCGGGAGGACATAAAGAAAATGCCTCTAATGCAGCCGGCTTACTGCATTTGGGGAAGGTGAGGTGGAGCACCGTCTGGAAACAGAAGGGCTCTGACGATCTCTTCCTGGAATTTAAGGAAGGATCCAGTCCGTCCTGAAGCTCTGTATAGCACATGAGCGTTCAGCAAAGCCAATTGAAATAAATAAACAGACACATTCTTGTACCAGCGTCTGGCCTTACGGGCAATTAGGTACGGCGCCAACAACTGGTCGTTGAGGTCCACCCCTCCCATATTTTGGTTATATTCGTGGACACAGAGGGGTTTCTCCACAACACCAGTCGCCGTAGTCATTTGGACCGTCGTGTCTGCATGAAGAGAGGTAAGAACAAAAACATTCTTATTATCCCTCCACTTCATAGCGAGCAAGTTATTACACTTGAAGCAGGCTCTCTCCCCCAGCCTAAGACAGGAATCTACAAGCTGCTGGGGAAAGCCCCGGCGATTAGGTCGCACGGTGCCACATGCTCCAATCTGATGATCAAACAAGTGACTAAAAAGTGGTCCGCTCGTGTAATAATTGTCCACATATAGGTGGTACCCCTTTCCGAATAAGGGTGACACCAAGTCCCACACAATCCTGCCAGCACTTCCTATGTAGTCAGGGCAGTTCTCCGGCTCTATGTGACTATCTTTTACCTCGTAAACCATAAAACTACATGTATAGCCTGTGGCCCTGTCACAGAGCTTATACATCTTGACCCCGTATCTGGCACGCTTGCTGAGAAGGTACTGTTTGAATGACAAGCGGCCAGAAAACTTAATCAGGGACTCATCAACGCAGACAACTTGATGGGGAGTAAACAAGTCTGCAAAACGTTGGTTGAAGTGGTTTACGAGGGGCCGAATTTTGCAGAGCCGATCGTATTCAGGGTCTCCACGAGGACGACAGAGTTCATTGTCATTAAAGTGCATGAACCGCAAGATCTGATCGTATCGTGCCCAGGCCATGGAGGCAGGGAACACGGGCATATGGTGAATTGGGTCAGTGGACCAATATGACCGCAACTCACTCTTTTTAGTTATGCCCATGTTGAGGGAAAGGCCCAGAAAGAGCTTATATTCTGAAACTGTAATTGGTCTCCAATCTCTGGCAAGGGAGGACTGGGGATTAGCGGCGATGTGTTGACCAGCGTACAAATTTCTTTGGTCCACAATAGATCTATAGAGATCTTCGGTGAAAAACAGCGAATAAAAATCAAGTGATGTAAAATCAACTGTTTCCACCTGAATGACGGGTTGGCCAGTGAATGGGGGAAGTACAGTATGGTGCTGCAGAAGTGCTGGGTTCCCAATTAGGATTGACGAATGCAGCAGGAAGGGCACTATGGGCACGACGGGCCTGTGTTCATCTTTTTCTTGGTGGCAGCGGGACACTACTTGTGCTTGCCACCTCGCCAGCTTGAACTGCACTTATGGGACTCGCCACATCACCACGTGATACTGCAGTACTGGATGTATGACCAGGGTGTACTAGGCCGCTGGTGCTTGCCAGTTCATCAGAAGGAATAGCGGCGCTAGTACTGCTCTGCTCCATACGAGGGACCTGCAGTTCTTGCACCTCAACAACAACAGAAGAAGATCTGGGTCTGGTACGCCTGACCTTGGCAGGGACCACAACTCCGTCGTCAGAGCTATCTGTCATGGAGCCGCTGTCCTCTACAGGATCGTATTCTGAGCCTGAATCTGACAGATGAGTGTCTTCCTCTTCACTATCTGTCATGCTCAGAAATGTGTAGGCCTCTTCACTAATGTACCTTCGTTTTTCCATTTTGGGCTCTAAATTTAGTGGTACACTAGTGAGACTCACAGGCAAAAAAGCTCCTGACTGTTAGCGACTGTATCAAAACGCTACCAACAAAAACTGTTAGCGATCGCAGGGATCAGGCCTGACTCTGCAAACGCTGCAGTTATGTGTGTTTAGTGTTTTGTAAGTGACAGTGATTGATCGATACTGCACTTGGGTGGGCTGGGCAGGGCGGAGGGGCTAAACGCAGGTGCTAGCAGGTATCTGGGCTGATCCCGCTAACACTGCGTTTTTGGGAACCCTAAACTGCTGGGGACGCTAATATAGATCTGATCGGATCAGATATTGATCCGTTCAGATACTATACCACTAAGGGAGGTGTATGCTGCGTGCGTGGGTGTTAGCGGTACTGGCACTAACCTGACACTGCCTGGGGTGACGCAGACCCTATCTGACCCTAAAACTTAACTTATATCACCGCCGGGCAATCAGGGGGTTAAACCTTTATTAGGTAATAAACGGCGGGTGCCCTGAGACTATAAAAAACAAACTAACCAACCAGCGTCACCCGTAACAGTTATACGGTGATCACTGGTGAAAGGGTTAACTAGGGGCAATCAGGGGGTTAAAACCTTTACTAGGTAGTATATGGGGGTCCCTGATGCTATAAAACGCTGATGGCGAACCTAAATACTTACCACCCTAACTAGCATCACCTGTGACATTAATACAGCAATCAGAAAAACGATCGCTTAGTGACACTGGCGAAGGGGGGTGATCAAGGGGTTAAAACTTTATTAGGGGGGTACCCTAGACCTAAAGGGGCCTTACACTAACTGCCCTACCACTTATAACTGTCACAAAATGACACCATTGCAATAATCAGAAAAAAAAACTGCTATTGGTGTCACTGTGACAGGGGGTACAGGGGGGTGATCGGGGGGTGATTGGGGGGTGAAAAGTGTGCCTAGATGTCTTCTCTCCTTGGCGCCGGAGGAAAGAAGACATCCAAAAGACCGACGCGAGGAGAGATGACATCACTTCCTCTGCCGCTGTTTACATTACTGCAGCAGAGGAAGATTGTCATTCGTTGGGAGCGATCGTGAGGGGGGGGCCACGAATGAGTGGCCTCCCCCTCAGCACGGATCGGTCCCCTAACGATGCTGACCGCCTCGTACCAGGTACGTGATTTTGCCTGCCCGTACCATTCTGCTGCAGTATATCTGTGTTAGGCGGTCGGCAAGTGGTTAAACACATTGCTAATAGCACTAGCTATATGTTTATAGTTTAAATATTGATATATTGATAACTGTTCAGCAGTGAAAACGGTCATTTTAGGTACTTTTTTTCAGTGTCATCAAAAAATGCGGCTCTGCCAGTAAATTTCAGGATTTTTGCCAGTAAAAAAAATGGTGTCATTTGTAAATTTTGGCATCCTGCCAGTAAATTTGATTTGATCACGGGGTTGGCAACACTGAACCAGTCTCTGGGTTTAATAATATCCTCAAATCTTCTGAAAGGGGTGCTCCACTTTAGAAATTAGAAATTGGTTTAGAAATTCACTTGGAACTCCATCTTATTTCCAGAACTCTCTTTAGGTATTAGATGTGCAAACAATAAGGTGGGAGCACATCTAGTACCTATAGAGAGTAATGGAAATAAGGTGGAGTTCAACCGTGTCATTACCTGGAGGGACTGGCGTTTAGGGGTTAAAACAGGCAGGGAGGAAATTAGATTTCAACTCCTCACTGCCTGTCACTAGGGATGAGCTGAACACCCCCCCGGTTCGGTTCGCACCAGAACCTGCGAACGGACCGAAAGTTTGCGCGAACTTTAGAACCCCATTAAAGTCTATGGGACTCGAACGTTCAAAATCAAAAGTGCTAATTTTAAAGGCTAATATGCAAGTTTTTGTCCTAAAAAGGGTTTGGGGACCCAGGTCCTGCCCCAGGGGACATGTACCAATGCAAAAAAAGGTTTTAAAAACTGCAGTTTTTCGGAAGCAGTGATTTTAATGATGCTTAAAGTGAAAAAAAAAGTGAAATATTCCTTTAACCACTTCAATACAGGGCTTTTATACACCCTTCTTTCCCAGACCAAATTTTAGCTTTCAGCGCTCTCACACTTTAAATGACAATTACTCAGTCATGCTACACTGTACCCAAACCAAATTTTTATCATTTTTTTCTCACAAACATAGCTTTCTTTTGATGGTATTTAATCACTGCTGTTTTTTTTATTTTTTGCAATATAAGCGAAAAAAGAGAGAAATTTTTGAAAAAAAAAACACTTTTTTTTAGTTTTTATTGTAAAATTTTGCAAATAAGTAATTTTTCTTCATAAATTTGGGCCAAAATGTATACTGCTACATATCTTTAGTAAAAGTAAGCCAAATTAGTGTATATTATTTGGTCTCTGTGAAAGTTATAGAGTCTACAAGCTATGGTGCAAATCATTGAAAAATGATCACATCTGATCACACCTGATGTACTGAAGGCCTATCTCATTTCTTGAGGCCCTAACAAGCCAGGAAAGTACAAATACCCCCCAAATTACCCCTTTTTGGAAAGCAGACATTCCAAGGTATTTAGCAAGAGGCATGGTGAGCTTTTTGAAGTTGTAATTTTTTCCCACAATTCTTGGAAATTTTTTTTTTTTTTTTTTTTTGCACAAAATTGTCATAATAACAAGTTATTTCTCTCACACAGCACATGCATACTTGCAATGACATCCCAAAATACATTCTGCTACTCCTCCTGAGTATAGTGATACCACATGTGTGAGACTTTTACACAGCCTGGCCACATACAGAGGTCTAACATCCAACTAGCACCGTCAGGCGTTTTACGAGCATAAATTGCACATCTCATATGATGACAACCTATCACACTTTTGAAGGCCCTGGAGCACCAGGACAATGGAAACGCCCACAAAATGACCCCATTTTGGAAAGCTAACATCCCAACGTATAATCTATGAGGCATATTTAGTCTTTTGAATGGTTCATTTTTTTCCCGAAGTTTTTGGAAACTGTGGAAAAACAATGAAAACGCATTTATTTTACACAAAGTTGTCCATTCATAAGATATTTCCAACACATAGCATGTATATAACAAAAATGACACCCCAAAATACATTCTGCTACTCCTCCTGAGTATGGCGATACCAAATATGTGAGACTTTTACACAGCCTGGCCACATACAGAGGCCCAACATTGAAGTAGCAGCTCCAGGCATTCTAGGAGCATAAATTACACATCTCATTTCTCAACCACCTATTACAATTTTGAAGGCCCTGGAGCACCAGGACAATGGAAATGCCCACAAAATGACCCCATTTTGGAAAGCTAACACCCCAACGTATAATCTATGAGGCATAATTAGTCTTTTGAATGGTTCATTTTTTTCCCGAAGTTTTTGGAAACTGTGGAAAAAAAATGAAAACGCATTTTTTTTACACAAAGTTGTCCATTCATAAGATATTTCCAACACATAGCATGTACATAGCAAAAATGACACCCCAAAATACATTCTGCTACTCCTCCTGAGTATGGCGATACCACATGTGTGAGACTTTTACATAGTCTGGCCACATACAGAGGCCCAACATCCAAGTAGCACTGTCAGTTGTTCTAGGAGCATACATTACACACAAATTCCTGCCAACCTATCACATTGTTGAAGGCCCTTTATATTTCTAACACATAGCATGTATTGTACATACCAATTACAAACCAAAATACATTCTGCTGAGTACAGGGTAAAGAAAATATTACCTGCAGTTTTAGTAGTGCAGTGGTCCACAGAGAAGAGCATCGGTCCAGGCAGCAGGCAGGAACGTGGACAGCGACAGCAAAAGAGGCAGCAGGCAGGAATAGTCAGTACAGGTAGAGATGTCAGCACAGCCAAAGCATTAGTCCAGATAGCAGGCAGGGATGTGGTCAGCAGCAGCAAAAGGATCAAAGGATCGTCCATGCAGCAGGCAGGAATACTGTCCATAGTTAGTACATGCAGCAGGCAGAGGTATGGTCAGCACAGCCAGAGTATTTGTCCAGGGAGCAGGCAGTACCATCAAGCTTAGGGCATCGATCAGGAAAGAATGGGGACAGGGGTAGAGGCTTCTCCCACCCAAATCGCTTTGAAGCCTCCGGGCAACCAAACCCTGTTATGGGAACACAGAAAACCAAAAACTGGTTTTCTGAACTCCGAACACTATTCTGGAGCCCCTCACATATGTGAGACCCCTGTGTAGCAGGGTGAAAGATCAATCCAAGGGGCAGGCAAAAAGATGGTCAACAGGCCGAGGTCAGTGCAGGTAAAAGGCAGAAATAGACGGTAGGCAGAGGCATAGTCGATACAGTCCAGGGTAAGTTCACGTGAAAGGCAAAAACATGGCGGAAAAACAATGCAGACGGTAGGCAGAGGCATAGTCGAGAAACAGGCCAGGGTCGGTTCACATGGAAGGCAATAATATGGTTGGTTGAGGAAGGGAAATATTCAGGACAGAAATTAAAAACGGGGAAATGGCAGTATTAGAAATATGGACTAATAATTTTCCAGAGTGTGATATCGCCTGAAGCATTCTCCGATGCAAAGGCCAGGTTGGGAGGGACAGTCGGTACAATGGAAGTTGGTATCTTTCCTAAATCCTCTTTTGGTGCACACCCGATATTTTTTTTGGCGTCGTCTTCCGGATCCTGTTGGTGGAATATGGTCTGGGAAATGGTGCTCATGTAGTCTGCTGACAGAATCGGAGCGAATGCTTTCTGGGGGGGATACTTGCTGATAAATCAGGGCAGTGACAATGTCTTCAATAAACTTTAAGAAGGTGGTGGGTGTTTCTGTGGATTTTTGGTAGATTATGAAAGAATTTAAAAGGGCCAAATGAAAAAAGTAAATTGCGACTTTTTTGTACCAGAATAAGGATTTTCTTGTTGAAAGATAGGGCTGCAACAACTGATCATTTAAATCCACCCCCCCCCCCCCAATGTATTTATTGTACTCAGTGATACAGGTAGGCTTGCGAACGGTACCGCGTCTTCTGTGAAGTTCCACCGAGGTGTCATCATGGATGGTGGACATGACGTACACGTCTTTTCTATCCCTCCACTTCACAGCCAACACTTCTTCGTTCCTCAAGCTTGTCGATTCCCCCCTTGGAATGTTTGTGGTGACAAGACGCTGTGGGAAGCCCTTTCGGTTTTTTCTAGTTGTACCACAGGCCAAAGTTTGTTTGAGATATAGGTGGCAGAGAAGGGGCAAACTCGTATAATAATTATCCATATAAATATGGTACCCCTTTTGGAGGAGTGGGAATGCCAACTCCCAAACAATTTTCCCACTTATTCCCATGTACGAGGGATACTCAGGGGGCTGGAGCTGGGAATCTTTCCCTTCGTACACGCGGAATGCGTACACATAACCGGTGGCACTTTCACAAAGCTTGTTAAGCTTCAAGCCATACCTCGCCCTCTTACTGGGGATATATTGTTTGATTCCCAGCCGGCCTGTGAAATGCACCAGGGATTCGTCCACAGATATATTTTTTTCAGGGACATAAACTTCGGCAAACTTCTGGGAAAAAAAAATAATTAGGGGGCGAACTTTTATATAATTTGTCAAAGTTTGGGTGATTTCGGGGGGGGGGGGCACTGTGAGTTGTCATTGAAATGCAAGAAGCGCATTATGATTTCGTATCGGGTCCTGGACATGGCTGATGAAAAAATTGGCATATGGTGGATGGGTTTGGTCGACCAATACTTATGAATTTCATTTTTTTTGTAAGCCCCATGTTCAGGGTTAGGCCTAAAAACAATTTTAGCTCCACTACTGTTAGCGGTCTCCACTCAAAAGGGCGGG
Source organism: Aquarana catesbeiana (assembly GCF_042186555.1). NCBI lineage: Eukaryota > Metazoa > Chordata > Amphibia > Anura > Ranidae > Aquarana > Aquarana catesbeiana. Next base: position 66,689,927 of record NC_133329.1, read on the forward strand.
CATAGCTGGAGCTGGGGTTGGTTGCAATAAATTGTTGGGCAAACAAATTAGTTTGGTCCACGATGCCTTGAATCAAATCGTTCGGGAAAAATAAATTAAAAAAGTCCATTTGTGAAAATCCTGCAGTGTTGACCTGCACACCCGGCTGTGCTGTAAAAGGGGGGATCGTGGCTGACCCTGTGGTAGAAGGCAGCCACAATGGGTTTGCCAGGGAATCTGGAAGATGGGTTTGGGCCCTACTTCTTTGGCGTCCACATGTGCTGGGCTTTTCCTCCTGGGGTCTAGCAGCGCTTGTACTGGGCCCCTCCTCCTGGGGTCTACCGCCGCTGGCACTGCTGGTAGTTGCCTGGTTTTCAGACCGTCGTCTTTTTGGATGGACTACTTCCTCCTCTGATTCGGATCCTGATGTGCTGCCTTCAGGGGGCTCATATTCCGAATCAGAACCAGAATCTGAACTGAGCGGTGAAAGCTCCCCGTTGCTCTCATCGGTCAGACTCAGTATCTGGTATGCCTCTTCTGGGGTGTACATCTTTCTGGACATAGTGGCTGACTGGCTGTATGTACCCTGGTGGCAAGTGATGAGGTGGCGGGTACTCTGGTGGCAGATGATGAGGTGGCGGGTACTCTGGTGGCAGGTGATGAGGTGGCGGGTACTCTGGCGGCAGGTGATGAGGTGGCGGGTACTCTGGTGGCAGGTGATGAGGTGGCGGGTACTCTGGTGGCAGGTGATGAGGTGGCGGGTACTCTGGTGGCAGGTGATGAGGTGGCGGGTACTCTGGTGGCAGGTACTCTGGTGGTGAGGTGGCGGGTACTCTGGTGGCAAGTACTCTGGTGGCAGGTGATGAGGTGGCGGGTACTCTGGTGGCAGGTGATGAGGTGGCGGGTACTCTGGTGGCAGGTGATGAGGTGGCGGGTACTCTGGTGGCAGGTGATGAGGTGGCGGGTACTCCTGATGGACAGGTACTTTGAGATGACAGGTACTTTTTGAGGTGACAGGTACTCTGAGGTGACAGGTACTCTGAGGTGACAGGTACTGAGGTGACAGATACTGAGGTGACAGGTACTCTTTATTTAGGAGGGGCGATCTGGGCACAGTAGTACATGTAATTAGTAACTCACTGTTAGCTGATCTCTTCTCCTCACACTGGATCGGTGTGTGAGGAGAAGAGCCCAGCAACAGCAGTTACTGTCTGACTGTGTGTGTTTGTTTACATTAGTGACCGGCTGTGATTGGACACAGCCGGTCATGTGATGCAGAGCCATGCCATTGGCTACAGTGATCGGGGCTGAGCTGTATCCAGGGGAAAAGCCTCAGCCCCGATCACCGCTCTGATCACTCCTCTTCCGCCGGAACCCGCCTAATACACACTTCCCAATGCCGCTCTGCATCCGCCATTACCGACGCTCCGCCGCCCGCCGCCGCCGCTTCAATACCCCTATCGGGGAACGGCTGTGTCCTTAGGGACACAACGGTACCCCGATCGCCGCTCTGCGGGCCCCCGGGGGCCCGCAGTAGCGGCGGAAAGCCGAGGCCGTCATATGACGCCCACCCAGGATGGGAGATCCCATCTGTGGACGTCATTTGACTATGGCCGGGTATTGAAGCGGTTAAATATCGTACCTGAGGGGTGTCTATAGTATGCCTGTAAAGTGGCGCCTGTTTCCCGTGTTTAGAACAGTCCCTGCACAAAATGACATTTTTGAAGGAATAAAAGTAATTTAAAACTGCTTGCGGCTTTAATGTAATGTCGGGTCCCGGCAATACGGATGAAAATTAGTGAGACAAACGGCATGGGTACCCCCCCCCCCCCCAGTTCATTACCAGGCCCTTTGGCTCCAGCCAAAAAATCTATTTTTAAGCTTTTTGGAAAACATAGGGAAGGGTTAATACCCCTGTAATATTTGTTTTGCTGTCTGTGCACCTCTTCAGAAGATTTCACCTCACTTTCTGTCCCAATGACAAATGTTTTTTTAAAATTTGGGGTTTTTAGTGAAACAAGGATTGGTGATAAAGCATCAGTGGAGAGGAGACACGTTTTTCCCATATTAACTCTTACAGGAGAGAATTTCCCTTCCTAAGGGTAGATTTCATCTCACTTCCTGTTGTCTCCTTCCGTTTGCAAGTAGGAGTCGTTTGTAAGTTAGATGTTTGAAAGTAGGGGCCTGCCCTATATACTCAGGAGAAATTTGGGCCTTAGGTGTTGGTGTTGCCACAACACTGTAAACCCTCACAGTTACTCTTGGTGGGCGCAGGAACGGGCCGTGCTGTGAAATATTAGATCAAGAATTGTAATTACATGCCATTGTTGAACAGTGGTAGAAATATTGGGCCTTTGGTGGTGGTGGTGCTGGTGCCACAACACTGTAAGTCCTCACAGTTACTCTTGGTGGGCGCTGGAACGGGCCCTGCTGTGAAATATTATATCAAGAATTGTAATTACATGCACCTGTTGAACAGGGGCAGAAAAATTGGGCCTTAGGCACTGGTGCCACAACACTGCAACCCCTCACAGATAGTCTAGTTGGAGGGCAGGAATGAGCCCTGCTGCAAAGTATTGCATTAAAATTGTAATTACATGCCCCTGTTAAACAGGGGCAGAAAAATTGGGCCTTAACCACTGGTGGCGGTGCCCAGAACCAAAAATGTTCTTACAAGCTATCAGCATGAAAATTGAGGAGGAAGAGGATTGTCACTCAGCATAACAGGATAGTCACTCAGCATCAGCATAGGCAGTCTTGAAGGGATCTCACATTAAAAAAAAAATCAAATCGGTTACATCAGCATCAGGTGCTTGATAGCTGGTGATCCAAGACTGATTCATTTTTATGAAGGTCAGCTGATCGACCGATTGGACAGGCGCACCCTGGGATCGGTTACAAAGCCTCCAGCAGCACTGAATGTGCGTTCTGAAAGAACGCTGGATGCAGGACAGGCCAGTAGCTCAATTGCATAATGTGCAAGCTCTGGCCAGTGATCCATCCTCAAGACCCAGTAACCCAGAGGATTTTCGATGGGAAAGGTGTCCAAGTCTGATCTTGCCCCTAGGTAATCCTTCACCATGTGAATCAGACGCTGGCGATGGTTGCTGGAACCGATCAGACCTTGGGGCTGCGGACTAAAAAATTGTCTGAACGCATCGGTCAGCCGGCTACCTTCTCCACCACTCCTTCTGTGACTGACCGAAGCCTCAGCAACACATTGTCCAGGAAGGCCAGGAAATTGTAACCCCCCAGGCTCTGGAAACGCGTTGCACAAACCTTTCTGCAAGGCCTCCCAAAGATGTTTCATCCTCTGCTCCCTCTGCGACGGCAAGGTCCGCAGCCTTACCCTTGTAACGTGGATCAAGGAGGGTTGCCAGCCAGTAATCATCCCTCCTCTTGATACCACAAATACAAGGATCCTTACGCAGGCTTTGCAGGATCAGGGAGGCCATGCAGCGTAGGTTTGCTGAGGCATTCGGTCCAGAGTCCTCTGGGTCACTAAGGACGACATGATCTGCAGCCACCAACTCCCAGCCACGTACAAGTCCATGGGTTTCTTCGGACTGTAAATGATCCCTTGAAGACTGCTGCTGATGCTGAGTGCCAGGCTCCACCTCCATGCTGACACAATCCTCCTCCTCTTCCTGTGTGATCGGCGGGCAAGCAGGAACACTGTCTGGATAAAGGGGGCCTTGAGAGGTAAGGAAGTCCTCCTCTTCCTCCCTCTGTTCTGCCTCAAGTGCCCTGTCCATTATTCCATGCAGCGTGTGCTCCAAAAGGTGCACAAGAGGGACAGTGTCACTGATGCATGCACTGTCACTGCTCACCATCCTCGTGGCCTCCTCAAATGGTGACAGGACAGTGCATGCATCCCAAAAAAACCAAGGTCCCCTGACCCTGTCCTGGTGCCATAGTGAAACAGGTACTCATTGATGGTCCTCTCTGCATGTGCAGCTGCTGCAGCATGGCCAACGTTGAGTTCCACCTGGTGGGCATGTCACAGATTAGGCGGTTCTTGGGCAGGTTAAACTCCTTTTGGAGGTCAGCCAACCGAGCACTGGCATTATATGACCTGCGGAAATGCACACAGACTTTCCTGGCCTGCCTCAGGACATCCTGTAAGCCCGGGTACCTGCCCAAGAACCGCTGCACCACCAAGTTAATGACATGAGCCAAACAGGGCACATGGGTCAGTTGTCCCTGTCGGAGGGTGGAGAGGAGGTTGGTGCCATTGTCGCAAACCACCATTCCTGGCTTAAGCTGGCGTTGCATCAACCACCTCTGAACCTGCCCCTGCAGAGCTGACAGAATCTCTGCCCCAGTGTGGCTCCTGTCCTCCAAGCACACCAGCTCAAGCACCGTATGGCATCTTTTTGCCTGCGTGCTTGCGTAGCCCCTTGAACGCCGACGGAGCATCGCTGGTTCCGAAGACAAATCAGCACAGGAAGAGGCCATGGAGGAAGAAGAAGAGGAGGGGTGGAGGAGAGAGGTGTGGAAGAATCACCACTAGTAGAATTTTGGAGGCGTGGTGGCAGAACAACCTCCAATACTACTGCACCCTGTCCTGCATTCTTCCCAGCTGCCAGAAGAGTCATCTAGTGCGTGGTGAAATATAGGTTACGTCCCTGTCCATGCCTGCTGGACCATGAGTCAGCGGTAATATGCAACTTACCGTGGACTGCCCTGTCCAGCGAGGCCAAGACATTGCCTTCCACATGCCAGTAGAGAGCCAGAATCGCCTTCCATGAGAAAAAGTGGCGTTTGGGAACCTGCCACTGAGGAACCGCACATTCCACAAACTCACGGAAGGGGGCAGAGTCTACCAACTGAAAAGGCGGCAGTTGAAGTGCTAGCAATTTAGCCAAGCTAGCATTCAACCGCTGAGCTTGTGGATGGCTGGGAGCGAACTTCTTTCTGCGGTGCAGCAGCTGGGGCAGGAAAATTTGCCTGGTACAATCTGACGTCGGTGTACCCATGGCAGATTGCCCGCAAGTACTTGTGACACACCTAATTCTACACCTTCTTTCTGATGAGGAGCAAGGAGAGGTCCACTTTGTTCTTTGGTGCGGGTCTTTTAGGTACACAGCTCTCTCTAATTTAGGAGTCTGCAAAAAAAAAAAGAAAACCCTTGCAAGGCAATCAAAAACTGGGAGAAGCTAGGAAAATAATAATTTTCTATGGTTAAATTGGTACCCTTGTTCTGGAGAACTGATCACAAGCTCTTAGTATGCAACAACAAGGATTTCTTCGTTCTCAGAGTGTCTAAACTGCTGGATTGCTTTTTGCCCAAATCAATGTGGTTTCTGCGGAACATTTTCAGCAAAGGAACGCATATGCTGCAGTGTCTTTGTGGCAAGAGTGTCAAGAAAAACAAGAACCCAAGTGTATGAGCCCGTGCTGGAACCTACAATCCTGTGATCCACTTAGAGCCCAGGGTGGCTCAAAAGCGTTTCCCGACTTTGTCTAGCGACTCGTCCCATCCTCTAAAGGTGAGCGCATTACCTTGGGGGATCACTTTTGTTTCACCATCGCATGCTGCGGCACGTGGATTTTAAGCACGTTTGAATCTATCATCACTGAAGATCGCTTATTAATACTTCTGTGAAGGACTTTTTGTTCAATATGTATTTATTTAGTTTATGATGGCTTATTAAGTATAAGCAGTGCGGGACACTTAGCACTTTTTTGTTGGCACATGTCACTTTTTAGCATTTGTTTGCACATATGAATTACATTTGAAGTAAAAATGAATTATTGATTATATTATTATCATTATTATTATTAGTAGCAATATTGTATGCTAATTGCACTGGTTATTTTTGCACATCATGTTTATTTATTTTATGCGATACAATATATAAATGTGACAGATAATTCTGTACTTATTTGTATATGCACTATACCTTTGTGTGCCGGGATAGGGGCACGTTTAGCACTCTTTAGCGAAGCATTATTTTTATTTATCTGATATTTACACGTAGTACAAGGCGTGATTTATGCATCCGGCTGTGTAGTGCTCATTTTTAGCACCAGGTTCATTGTGGCTCGTAGGATTTTTTCTTGTGTTTGGGTCTTTTAGGTACACTTGCCAACGAACTGCATGGCAGGTTGACATATGTCTGGTCAAACATGTGGTGCCCAAGAGGGTGATGTTTTGACCACGCGAGATACGCTTGAGACATATGTTGCAAAAAGCAGCGGTGGGATCTGATGCACTCGTCTCAAAAAAGGCCCACACAAAAGAAGTTTTGGATTAACGCGCAGAGACAGCAACGTGTAAATAATGTAGCTGCCTGCGGTAGTGATAGGAACAGGAAAACAACACCAACCTTCTACAGGTAGCTTTAGCTGAACACTGTGCAGAGGTCGCACTACACTAACTTGTAGCTTTAGCTGAACACTGTGCAGATGTCGCACTACACTAACTTGTAGCTTTAGCTGAACACTGTGCAGAGGTCGCACTACACTAAAAAATAATGTAGCTGCTTGCGGTAGTGATAGGATCAGAAAAACACCACCGATCTTCTACAGGTAGCTTTAGGTGCACACTGTGCAGAGGACGCACTACACTAACTGTAAATACTGCAGCTGCCTGCCTGTGGTACTAATAGGATCAGAAGAACACTAGCAATTTTCTTCAGGTAGCTGTAAATACTGTAAAAACACCTGCCTGCCTGTCAGTAGGAAGAGAATAACAGGAACAGATCTAGCTAAACTGAATACAGTGTATATATATATATATATATATATATATATATATATATATATATATATACACACACAACACCTAGGATGCATATATATATATATATATATACAATACACTGTAAGTGCAGCTAACTGACTCGCCTGCCTACTCTAACTAACTTAAAAAAATTGACACTGTCTCTTTGTCTATCTCTCCGCCGCTGCAACACGCAACTACGTTTCTCTGTACAGACCAAGCGGGTCATAGTGCATGCTTGGCCAATCATCAGCCAGCAATGCACTGCGATGCCGCAGTGAATTATAGGCCGTGACGCGCCACTCAAATTTGGTGCAAACGACCCATAACGCTCGCAATTCGACAAACGGTCGAACAGGCGATGTTCGAGTCGAACATGGATTCGACTCGAACTCGAAGCTCATCCCTACCTGTCACTTTTCAGTGGAGTGCCTGCTGCAAATGACTACAAGTCTTTGGGCTCACACTGGTGTGCTGCGGTTTGGCAGCAGTGTGGGTGTACTGGTGGGTTTCCTTAGCCGCAGTCCCTCAGACTTCTTTTAGGTTGCACATTTTTGCTGCATTTTCTGGAATTGCACCAAAGATGCAGCATGCAGGACATTTTGTGCACTTTCAGAACATGCAGTAAAAATGTGCAACCTCTATGGGACCAGGGGCAACATGCATGAAAACTGCCAGTACACCAGCACTGCAGCCAAATCGCAGCATGTCAGTGTGAGCCCACATCATAACACTTAGGAGGGCAAGGTACTGCACAGGCTGCTAGAAAAAAAAAACCCTTTAGCTGCAGAGAGGGGGAGGGAGGAGGAGCTCACTTACTTGGACGGTTGAGCCAACTGCTCAGATTTAACTTTCCTGCCCACACATCCTCTTCACAGACAGCACACGGGCTGCCCGGAGTGTGGGCGGGAAAAGAGAGAGCAGATCCAGCCTCTGTGAGCCATTCGTGTGCAGGAGGGAGGGGTTGGCATGTGCTCTGTAACACAGTCCCCTGTGACAGAGAAGGCATAGCTGGCTCACAGTACTGGATGGAGCTGCCGCACTTGGCCAGCTGAAGAACTGCGCATGTGCAGTTCTGAGCTGACGACACAGCAGCCTTTGTACAGCACATCAGAGCGGCCCGGGGGGCAATTGCATCCCTGCCCACCCCTGAGGGGAGAGGGGACACAGGTGAATGGAATTTCATATTGGTTTCTCGACAAAAATAATGTTTTCACATATATAAATTGGTGATGAGATATCATATTTTGTACCTTTCCGTGTAGTAATACATTTGTGCTCATAAGTTTACATATCCTGGCAGAATTTATGATTTCTTGGCCATTTTTCAGAGAATATGACTGATAACACAAAAAATTTTCTTTCACTCATGGTTAGTGTTTGGCTGAAGCCATGTAATATCAATCAACTGTGTTTACTCTTTTTAAATCATAATGACAACAGAAACTACCCAAATGACCCTGAACAAAAGTTTACATACCCCAGTTCTTAATACCCTGTATTGCCCCCTTTAACAGCAATGACAGCTTGAAGTCTCTTGTGGTATTTGTGGATGAGGCTCTTTATCTTCTCAGATGGTAAAGCTGCCCATTCTTCTTGGCAAAAAGCCTCCAGTTCCTGGAAATTCTTGGGCTGTCTTGCATGAACTGCACGTTTGAGATCTCCCCAGAGTGGCTCAATGATATTGAGGTCAGGAGACTGAGATGGCCACTCCAGAACCTTCATTTTATTCTGCTGTAGCCAATGACAGGTCGACTTGGCCTTGTGTTTTGGATCATTGTCATGTTGGAATGTCGAAGTATGTCCCATGCACTGCTTCCTGGCTGATGAATGCAAATGTTCCTCCAATATTTCTTGATAACATACTGCATTCATCTTGCCATCAATTTTGACCAAATTTCCTGTGCCTTTGTAGCGCACACATCCCCAAAACATCAGCGATCTACCTCCATGCTTCACAGTAGGAATGGTGTACCTTTCATCATAGGCCTTGTTGACTCCTCTCCGAATGTAGTGTTTATGGTTGTGGTCAAAAAGCACAATTTTGGTCTCATCACTCCAAATGACTTTGTGCCAGAAGGTTTGAGGCTTGTCTCTGTGCTGTTTAGCGTATTGTAAGCGGGATACTTTGTGGCATTTGTGTAGTAATGGCTTTCCTCTGATGACTCGACCACACAGCCCATCTTTCCTTAAGTGCCTCCTTATTGTGCATCTTGAAACAGCCACACCACATGTTTTCAGAGAGTCCTGTATTTCACCTGAAGTTATTTGTGGGTTTTTCTTTGCATCCGGAACAATTTTCCTGGCAGTTGTAGCTGAACTCCCAGTTGGTCTACCTAACCGTGGTTTGGATTCAACAGAACCCCTCACTTTCCACTTCTTAATTAGAGTTTGAACACTGCTGATTGGCATTCTCAATTCCTTGGATATCTTTTTATATCCCTTTCCTGTTTTATACAGTTCAACTACCTTTTCCCGCAGATCCTTTGACAATTCTTTTGCTTTCCCCATGACTCAGAATCCAGAAACGTCAGTGCAGCACTGGATGAAAGAAGCAAGGGTCAGTCAGGAGTCCAGAAACTCATTGACCTTTTATACACACACTAATTACAAGCAAACATTTCACAGGTGAGGATGGTTACCTTTAGTAGCCATTCAAACCCCTTTGTCTCAATCTGTGTGCATGTTAAATGTAAACTTTTGATTGGGGTCATTTGGGTAGTTTCTGTTGTTATTATGATTTAACCCCTTGCCGACCAGCGCACAGCGATGTACATCGGCACAATGGCAAGGCTGGGCAAATGGGCGTACAGGTACGTCCCCATTAAATCGCAGCATAGTGGGCATGTGCCCACGGACTTGATGTCTGCCGGGGCCCACGATCGTGTCATGGAGCGGCAGAACATATGTAGAAGAATAGGATAAAATGTGGTGCTGCGCTAATCCTATAAGTAGGCAATGGTTATGCGTGTACTAACTCAGTGATAATGAGTGCCTCCAAGCCCAAATAAAATAAATAATTTCAGATATAAATAAATAATGTACCAGTAAAAAAATGACAGTGATAAGAATATATGTGGTGATGATATATCTAACTATATACTTATCATACAGGTGTTCTGCTGACGTTAGCAATAAAACACACGCAATATGTGAAAAGGTGATCGGTGCTTATACATCATAATGCATAGAATAAATATACGTATATAAAAGAATATATAGATAGTAACTAGCTTAAAACGTAACCAATATCTGACTGGCTAAGCTAATACCTGGTGTAACTCCACACACTCCCAGGTGTGTATCTATACAAAGTGAATTGTGCTTAAAGTGCATAACATACAGTGACAGTCTAATATGGCTAAGTGATACAAGGTACATACATATGCATGCACATAACGCATGCAAAAAATAAGATATAAATAGTGCTCCGTATAAAAATGATAATCTATTCAAAGTCCACAAAAAATGAGTGATCCACTTGGTGCTAAAAATATAAGTGACGGTGATGGTAAATCTTCATGCAATAACGCACACACTGGTGGGCAGTGGCCCCTTACCTGAGGGTAATGGGGTACTCGCATTTAGCCACTTTGAGGCATGGCAGCCTATGTAGAAGCCATGGAGACAACCAGCTGTGAAAGATGATGGAGATGTGGTCCTATCCTGGTCACTTCTCTTATGGGGGCGTCTAGTCCTTTCAAGTAGTGTCCCGGGGTCACCCAGATAGATTAGAAAAGGAAGCCCACAATAGTATAATATTGTATGGAAAATATACCACAACTGTTGTATTACGAGCTTGCCGCTCGTCAGATCTCCACCCGGTTTCGAATGTTTGTTACGTGAGTACACATGATTTTTAAATAAAAAGTGGTATATTTTCCATACAATATTATACTATTGTGGGCTACCTTTTCTAATCTATCTGGGTAACCCCGGGACACTACTTAAAAGGACTAGACGCCCCCATAAGAGAAGTGACCAGGATAGGACCACATCTCCATCATCTTTCACAGCTGGTTGTCTCCATGGCTTCTACATAGGCTGCCATGCCTCAAAGTGGCTAAATGCGAGTACCCCATTACCCTCAGGTAAGGGGCCACTGCCCACCAGTGTGTGCGTTATTGCATGAAGATTTACCATCACCGTCACTTGTATTTTTTGCACCAAGTGGATCACTCATTTTTTGTGGACTTTGAACAGATTATCATTTTTATACGGAGCACTATTTATATCTTATTTTTTGCATGCGTTATGTGCATGCATATGTACCTTGTATCACTTAGCCATATTAGACTGTCACTGTATGTTATGCACTTTAAGCACAATTCACTTTGTATAGATACACACCTGGGAGTGTGTGGAGTTACACCAGGTATTAGCTTAGCCAGTCAGATACTGGTTACGTTTTAAGCTAGTTGCTATTTATATATTCTTTTATATACGTATATTTATTCTATGCATTATGATGTATAAGCACCAATCACCTTTTCACATATTGCATGTGTTTTATTGCTAACGTCAGCAGAACACCTGTATGATAAGTATATAGTTAGATATATCATCACCACATATATTCTTATCACTGTCATTTTTTTACTGGTACATTATTTATTTATATCTGAAATTATTTATTTTATTTGGGCTTGGAGGCACTCATTATCACTGAGTTAGTACACACATAACCATTGCCTACTTATAGGATTAGCGCAGCACCACATTTTATCCATTTCTTCTATAGCTAGGGACAGGCTGTACCCTATTCGGTGTAGGCAGCTTTTCCTAGTTTTAGTTTGATTCAGACTTCCCCCTTCTTTCCCTCACCCCGTCTCAGGATAGCGCAGGAATACCCCACTACCTTTTTTTATGTAGAAGAATACATATCGGCCTAAACTGAGATAGACTATTTTTTAATATATATTTTTGGGGGATATTTATTATAGCAAAAAGTTAAAAATATTGCTTTTTTTTCAAAATTGTCGCACTTTTTGTTTATAGCGCAAAAAAATGAAAAACGCATGGATGATCAAATACCACCAAAAGAAAGCTCTATTTGTGGAAAAAAAAGGACGTCAATTTTGTTTGGGTACAACGTCGCACAACCGCGCAATTTTCAGTTAAAGCGACGCAGTGCCGAATCCCAAAAAGTGCTCTGGTCAGGAAGGGGGTAAATCCTTCCGGGGCTGAAGTGGTTAAAAAGAGTAAACAGTTGATTGATAATAAATGGCTTCAGCCAAACACTAACCATGAGTGAAAGAAATGTTTTTGTGTTATCATTCATATTCTCTGAAAAATGGCCAAGAAATCATAAATTCTGCCAGGGGATGTAAACTTATGAGCACAGCTGTATAGGAGTTTGTGCACTTTTTTTAATAAAATATTATCAGGGGCAGCTGGTGCTACATCAGTCGGGGGGCAGCAGACAGACCTGACCACAGACATCCCCCCCCATTGCTCCAGCCCACCACCCCACACTAACCTTCCCCCCTTTGGTCGAGCCCGCCACCGCACACCATACCCACACCCCCCACCCCCTGGTCGCCGTCTCGCTTGCTCGCTGGCCGGCTGCGTCAGCCCTGCACGTATCCCATGCAGGTCATGGCGGTGGCTTCCTCCACCATCTCCTCCATGTCCCAGCCATCGCTTCTCCTCCCTGCCAATCGGGTCTTCGGACTCCCGGCCAATTGGGTCTCAGGACCTGTTTCCTGATTTGCCGGGAGGAGAAACAGGAGGACGTTAGCGAATATTATTTCGCTAATGTCACACAACAGGGTGGGCTCCGGACGCAGTGCCCGAGCCCACTCTTTTTTGAAGCCAATTAGAGCCTCCAGCTCTAATGACTTGTTTAAAAAAAAACAATAAAAAAGCCCATTGGAATCCATGTGTCTGGTGCCCTGCATGTAGATTAGGGGCCCGGGCGCATGGATTAGGGGGGCAGAGCCCCTGTGGCCCCTAGCCCCTAATGAGCGGCCGCCACTGATTATTATTTGTAACTCCTTATATCTGGAGGATTGAGTGCAGCATTTTGCTATTGCATCTAGCACATAAAAATATTAGGGTTAAATTACAGTGATTATTTGTGGCCACTGTGCAAATGGTTGAGACCTTCACATAGTGAATGACTTATAAACAGACTTCTGTGGGATTTAACTTATAAATGACAATACAGGCGTATGGGTATCTAACATTTCTCATGTCAAAAATATTTTATTCATACTGTTCTTCTTGTATCTAATTTCAGCCAAGCCTCAGCTGTTACAGCCGGTATCAAGAAGTCTAATTGTCTCTGGGGAGTTGAAGTATTTGATCACTCTGGAGAAATTTTACCCCAGAAATATCACAATCGGATGGGCACATGGAGTGGGGGAGCCACAACAAGCCTTACCATCCATAGAGACATTCACAGATATTCCTGATGGGACATATAATGTCTGCAGTGAGGTGAGAATTCCGGAAGAGCTCCTGAAGGATCCAGAATCCAGAGTAAGAGTGAGCTGGAAACATGAAACTCTGGAAAATATGGGCTATAAGGATCTGTCCTTAAGGGACTCAGGTGAGTTGCATTAGGTTTTTACCAACAAATATACTGTATAGATCTGTCAACTAAAAACAATATTCAAAGACACGTGAAGAAAAATATGTTGTGAAATAGGGGACTTTCTGTATAGGCAATAGTAATATTGAACAGCAAGCAATCTACTATGGAATGAGGAATCTTCAGTTTGGATCAGACCTGAGCAATTCTTACATAGGCCTGTGCTAAATATACCACACAAATAATAGCATCCCAATCTTCTGTGGTGGAAGTGGCAAGAAAGACTAAGAACCTATATAGACAATTCTAGATGTTCAGGCATGACATGGTAACTCTTAGGCCCCTATGCCTGCCGCTGAAGCTCTAAAGAAGAACTCAAATTGGTATTGTGCAACCATCATCTGGGGGCTATGGAAAGGGAAGGTTGTGGGGTAGACATGGTGTAGGTGTCTCCAATGCTGCTTATGGGAGGAAACAGAAGCGATCAGATAGAGCAGTGATGGCGAACCTATGGCACGCGTGCCACAGCTGGCACGCCGAGCCCTCCCTGTGGGTACGTAGCATGCCGCCAGGATAGGGGAGGTAATCCCCCAGTAATGCAGTCACTTTCGCTATAAGCAGCGCGGGTTGCCTCTGAATACTGAGGAAGAGAAGAATGATCCTCCCTTCCTGGACTTGGAGAGCCAATAGGAAAGCGGCTTCCTGTACAGGGGCTCGGGCACTGAAGCATGGCAATGTGGAGGACTTTGGCTGTACATACACAGGTAGGACAGTGCTATGGGGGAGGAGGCATAGAGGACACTGCTGTATATGTGGGGGGGGGGGGGGGGTGTGAAGGGGGCAGAGGACACGGCTTTGGGAAGGGCCCTGTATTTTGAGCACAATGCATCCATGTTATCCCAGTATTCTGAGCACAATGCATCCATGTTATCCCTGTATTCTGAGCACTATCCCAGTATTCTGAGCACAATGCATCCATGTTATCCCTGTATTCTGAGCACTATCCCAGTATTCTGAGCACAATGCATCCATGTTATCCCTGTATTCTGAGCACTATCCCAGTATTCTGAGCACAATGCATCCATGTTATCCCTGTATTCTGAGCACAATCCCTGTATTCTGAGCACAATGCATCCATGTTATCCCTGTATTCTGAGCACTATCCCAGTATTCTGAGTACAATCCCTGTATTCTGAACACAATGCATCCATGTTATCCCTGTATTCTGAGCACAATGCATCCATGTTATCCCTGTATTCTGAGCACAATCCCTGTATTCTGAGCACTATCCCAGTATTCTGAGCACAATGCATCCATGTTATCCCTGTATTCTGAGCACTATCCCTGTATTCTGAGCACAATCCCTGTATTCTGAGCACTATCCCTGTATTCTGAGCACAATCCCTGTATTCTGAGCACTATCCCTGTATTCTGAGCACAATGCATCCATGTTATCCCTGTATTCTGAGCACAAACCCTGTATTCTTAGCACAATGCATCCATGTTATCCCTGTATTCTGAGCACTATCCCTGTATTCTGAGCACGATCCCTGTATTCTGAGCACAATGCATCCATGTTATCCCTGTATTCTGAGCACTATCCCTGTATTCTGAGCACGATCCCTGTATTCTGAACACAATGCATCTATGTTATCCCTGTATTCTGAGCACAATCCCTGTACAGGGGGTCCCCTAGTTACAAACATCCGACTTACAAACGACTCCTACTTAAAAACAAAGGGAGACAACAGGAAGTGAGAGGAAATCTACCCCTAGGAAGGGAAATTCACTCCTGTAAGAGCTATTATGGAAAAAAGGTACCTCCACTGATGCTTTATCACCAAGGCTTGTTTCCACAACAACCCAAAATTTTCAAAATCCAATTGTCATTGGGACAGAAAGTGAGGTGAAATTTTCTGAACAGGGACACACACAGCAAAACAAATGTTACAGGGGTGTTAACCCTTCCCTATGCTATCCAAAAAGCTTAAAAATAGTTTCTTTGGCTGAAGCTACACTTAAAAAATGTACCTGTTCCGACTTACAAACAAATTCAACTTAAGAAACAAACCTACAGTCCCTAACTTGTTTGTAACCCGGGGACCCCCTGTATTCTGAGCACAATGCATCCGTGTTATCCCTGTATTCTGAGCACTATCCCTGTATTCTGAGCACAATCCCTGTATTCTGAGTACTATCCCTGTATTCTGAGCACTATCCCTGTATTCTGAGCACTATCCCTGTATTCTGAGCACAATGCATCCATGTTATCCCTGTATTCTGAGCACAATCCCTGTATTCTGAGCACAATGCATCCATGTTATCCCTGTATTCTGAGCACAATGCATCCATGTTATCCCTGTATTCTGAGCATGATCCCTGTATTCTGAACACAATGCATCCATGTTATCCCTGTATTCTGAGCACTATCCCAGTATTCTGAGCACAATGCATCCATGTTATCCCTGTATTCTGAGCACAATGCATACATCTGATCCCAGTATTCTGAGCACAATGCATCCATCTGATCCCTGTATTCTGAGCACAATGCATCCATCTGATCCCTGTATTCTGAGCACAATGCATCCATCTGATCCCTGTATTCTGAGCACTCCTTTGAAAAAGCACAAAAGATTTTTTCTGGGCAGAATCATAAGTTTTTTGGTCCCTTAGGGCTCATTCAGAGGGATGATCAGTCCCATCCTCTGTACAGAGCTGCTGCTAGGTTTAATTCCATGTTGACAGTTTGAAATAAGTTGGTTTTGTGTTGCTGGGTACTCAGGCTCAAAAAGGTTCACCATCACTGAGATAGAGGTTCCAACATCTCTCGAATGTCTATGAGCAACTTAAGAAACTGTTCTAGTCACATGAAATCACATGGATCTTTTATTTGATCGACTATAGAGGAGGGAGATACCACAATGGGCAAATATCTATGAAGGATATCTGAACCTTGGTATTTTCAGAAGGAATTGTGTTGAGCCTTCACCCCAGAGAATGTAGATCTACAATTGAACAGCTACCAACTCTTCTAAGCGTTCTATAAATAATATCAAGATAGAATACAAGAATGTCAAAAGAAATAAGCCAGTTAAGTTTGAAGGCAGGTTGCCTATATAAATGCTAGTTTAGTTAGTGGTTGGCCCAGGCTAGGGGAAAAGAGTTAATGTGTGCTGGGCTTTTTGGATCCAGCCTACCCACCAGTGATATAAATTTGGGGGAAGGCTGGGTTTGGGGCTTTTTTCTAGCCACACTGAGCAGGACATGCTGTGATTGCTGTGGAGGAGGACTGCTGCATCTTGCAGTTCCCCAGAGGCTCCAAGGATTGGGAAATTACCCAAGACTGGGAGAGCGCCAACAATGGACTACTACCTTTTGGAGGTATGCCTGGGCAGCCAACTAAGAATAGATGGGGACCTTTTAATGCTAATGTTCACAATGAACTCTAACGCTAAAATACTTTTAAGTAAGGATGCATCAACTGTCCTAAGCTTGTTATTTAAAGGGCTGCATGATGGTTTCTGGCATATCAAACAAACCAAGGTCAGTAAAGCACGTGTGGGGTATGAAGCACAGCTACTACTAAAAGTTGACTCGGCAAGACAAACAGGAGTAACGCAGTTGCTAAGAGTAACCAAGAACTAGTGAAAGTTACAACACAGCCAGTTGTGCAGTGTGGTACCTGATGTAGATGATGGGTCCTCCAGTAGCGAGGGGGTCAGTGATCTGGCGGTTGGTCTCCTGCAGAAACTGGGACCTGACCCACGTTTCAGAGGCCCTTAGCCTAGACACATGGTACAGGAAGGAAGGAGTTAACAAGTACAAGTCTGTGCTATGTGCATTGCGGCACCCCATTCTGTTACTTGGAGTGAGGTAACAGAGTACTGGACTGGTGGAGAGGGCGCAGGCTCTGCGGTGTCCCTCCTAGACGCAACACATATCAGACAACAGTTTGTAGTGACACAGGACAGCATTTTCAGAGGAACTCTGCATTTTTTTTACTGCACACAATGACACAGCTCATCTCTAAGTTTGGGGAACTACATGACTGCAGTCACTGTCTGGTCCTGGGCATTGATGAGCGTGTTCAGGGCGAAAGGTACCCATCGTGCAGGGCAAGTTACCAGAACAAAATAAAGTTAATCAGTCTATGAAAGGGTCACACTACCTAAACCTTATATTTCAATGTTTGGTAGTTATTGGAGAGGTAAACCCCCCAGCAATATCCCCCCAGCTATTTCTCAGGGACTCTATTGGTCAGATCTCTGTGCTGAGTTCTAGGTCTGCACACCTGCCGTGCCCATTATGGGGGTTCCCACCATCCCTGTGCTGAGTTCCCAGCTTTGTACATCTGCTGTGCCCATTATGAAGGGTTCCCTCCTCTTCTGTGCTCAGTTCTTGGGTCTGTACACCTGCTTTGCTCATTATGAGGGGCTCCCACAATCCCTGTGTTGAGTTCCCTGGTCTGTACACATGCTTTGCCCATTATAAAGGGCTTATTGTGGTGAATGTAACAGGAACACATAACGGTAGACAAACATTTTAAACAGAGGTTTTAGTTGCACACATTTGCAAATATACAGTATGTGAACGCCACCAAGGCTCCCCTGTCAACTGTGGTCCTAACACTTTAGTTTTGAGTTTCTCCAAGTTGGAGCACACATAGCAGGGGATAAATTAAGGGCGGCTTTACCTGGAGGCACTCCTCCTTAAAGGTACAGGGACACATGACTGCTGAGGTGCAATAAACCCAGGTCCATACCATGATCCATCCAACTTAGACCTTACCCCTTCTTCCCATCCAATAAAGACCACTTACCACCATTCATGTTGGAAAGGGCAAGGCCACAGCTTTTATTAAATTCAACTCTTTAACAACTTAAACATAACGTTTAAGATTCCACAGTGCCAGTCACAGTAGCACTGTGAGCACTCAATTCCGACTGGTGAAAAGGGAGATAACTGAGGAGCCTGTCCTTACCATAAGTGCCGGACTGCCGTCTATCTCCCAATTAGCGTGAAGGGCGTACCTCTTACCGCCGTGTTTTGCTGGCAAGGTCACCAAAAACCGCAGCAAGCTGTGACGTACCAACCATAGATGGGGCGGGAGGGTGGGCAGCTCTTACCAATCTTCTTCACCAAAAGGCCCAGAATCCCCTGGGGCAATCACCTTAGTGAGCTCAGGCCCAACCCCACCCTGTCCCCCCACCAATCCACTGTGACCCCTAGTCACCATACTCCGCCCTGGTTATGCCCCCATCAGTCAGGGCTCTCTTTCCCAATGGGTTCAAGAGGCCTGCATGACTGCTGAGGTGCAATAAACCCAGGTCCATACCATGATCCATCCAACTTAGACCTTAC
Organism: Aquarana catesbeiana; assembly: GCF_042186555.1. Classification (NCBI taxonomy): domain Eukaryota; kingdom Metazoa; phylum Chordata; class Amphibia; order Anura; family Ranidae; genus Aquarana; species Aquarana catesbeiana. The sequence goes on from NC_133329.1 coordinate 66,708,529, forward strand.
CCCTTTTTCCCATCCAATAAAGACCACTTACCACCATTCATGTTGGAAAGGGCAAGGCCACAGCTTTTATTAAATTCAACTCTTTAACAACTTAAACATAACGTTTAACATTCCACAGTGCCAGTCACAGTAGCACTGTGAGCACTCAATTCTGACTGGTGAAAAGGGAGATAACTGAGGGGCCTGTCCTTACCATAAGTGCCGGACTGCCGTCTATCTCCCAATTAGCGTGAAGGGCGTACCTCTTACCGCCGTGTTTTGCTGGCAAGGTCACCAAAAACCGCCACCCGCCTGTCAGTAAGCTACTGACGGGCACCCCACCGCAGCCAGCGCCTGTTCCACGCCCCTCTGGAGACCCAGATTAAAAATGTCCAGCCCGATGTCATTCAGGCGAACTCCATCTCTACGCAGCAAATCGCGATTATCACCCTCCAGGTCTCTGTGGCGGGCCACTACCCCCCCTATCTGGCGCACAAACTTAGCCACTTGGGCATTGACCTTCCTACGAAAATGTTCCAGAAGGGGGCCAGGGACATCACGCGCCCATACCGAGCGAGGCACGATTTCTGACCAAACAACTGTCAAGTTATTAAAGGAAGCACAACATTGGGCAATGTCTCTTTTGACAGCAGATATGATGTCCACAGATCGCATATATCCAACGTCATTCCCACCCGCATGTATGACCAGGATGATGGGACCAGAAACGTGGGCACGAAGTTGCTGACATCCTGGAAGGACCTGAGGCCAACGTAACCCACGCAACCCGATCCAGCGTATCCTCGCCACATCGTATGAGAATCCCAAGTTCCTGCCATAAGTTCGGATCTCTGCCCGGCGAGCGGCCCAGTATATGAAAGAATCCCCGAGGATCCAAATCTGTGCCGGAAAGGAACCTGGAAATCAACACAACAGATGTGGTCGGACATACAAAGAAAAACGAGATGACTCCCATCTACCTAAACGCGGAAGTTCGGTATCGGAGAACCCTAAACCCGAAGTGGCGGTCGCTGCGCCAATGCGAAAAGAGTGGGTGGAAAATTCTTTCGCAGGAATGCCCAAAATCTCCAAGCAACGACGAAAAACGCGAAAAAATTGAAAACGGCTGAGAGAAGTTGCATCAGCATGTACAAAAAATGTAGGGGACAGGGGGAGCGAAGGCACGAAAGAGAGGGCCAGGGACACAGGACAAAAGGGGCCGCCACAATAATGCAAGACTACCCGGCGACCCCTGCCAAAACAATAAGTCTTGGATGAACGCAATAAAATCGTGACACTGCGGTGCGACGACACGTCCTCCCATAGGATGCCCCCCGGGGACAATTTTGATTTAGACACCAATTCACCGATGCGAAAGGCACCAAAGAAAGCCCAAGAAAAGGCTACTCGGAAAAGGAGGGTCTCATATTCCGATGAACACACATTCGGAAGAAGAGACAAGATGCCCAAAAGAGTCTGAATAGAAATAGGGCACCTGGTGTCCGGGAGGTGCGTAACCCGCTTCCAACCCCGGACAACCCGCCGGACAGGGAAGGCTTTTGTCACATACCTTACTGTGGAGTCTGAAATGGCGAGGGTGGCCTCTTGCACGGTTCCGGTCCTAACACCCCTGGAGGTTGAGACAGGGCTGCTAGGGCGACGGAAGGGTGCGGGTGCCTGTTGGCAGGATCAGGAACACCGGAGCCTAGAGATTCTGGTGGGATGTTGATCCTGGATAGGTTCAGGAAAGTCCAACAGGAGAACTTGCAAGGTCTGGAACAAGCAGGAGTCGGCAACGTGCTGGCAGGAAGGTACACAATCGATAGGCAGGTTCGTAGTCAGGGGCTAGCGGAGGTTGGCAATGGGCTGGCAGAGAGGTACAAGATCGGAAGACAGAGCCAAGGTCAGAAGTTCAAGCCGGGTTCAGTACAGGAAGCAGAAGTAAACAGAGTTGCAGGGATAATCCAAAAGAGAAGTCAGGAAGGCCAAGGTTTCAGGATCAAGGTTCAATCAAACAGCAATCAAGGATACAGGAACTAGCTGAGACAATCCAGCACTGATACTAGTATGCTGATCCTTTAAATAGGGCGCCCTGTGCTGTGATTCGTTGGCTTGCAGACATGCCCACGTCGACGTGCACTCGTTCATATGAGAGTACTAACGTGCGTGCCTGGTCCGGGGTTCACACATTCGTGCCGCACGTCTGACTGGCGCACAGGAACGAGCGTTTGTAATGGTTCTCTGACATTGCCCCCTCCTTACGGGCAGCCTCCGGATGCCCCTCTGGATCCTTATTTCTGGATGAGAGCGATGAAAAGCTTGTATAAGCCTTGGGGCATGAAGGTTTGCTTCCGGTTCCCAGGAGTTTTCTTCTGGGCCAAAACCTTTCCATTTAATTAAATATTGATTATGTCCTTGCCTTTTTCTGCAGTCCACAATGGTCTCGATCTCGAACTCCTCCTCTCCATCCACCATTATGGCCTCTGGGGGCCCCATTTCGCATCCTGGAAAGGGATTAACCATGTCAGGTTTCAACAAGGAAGTATGAAACACAGGATGTATCTTGAATGTGTCGGGAAGTTCAAGTTCATACGCCACTGAATTGATCTTTCTCTTGACTGGGAAAGGTCCCAGATATTTAGGTCCCAATTTCCTGGACGGGCAGGCCAGTTTCAGATTGACTGTTGAAAGCCACACACGGTCACCCACTTTCAAATCCAGTTCTCCTCTCCTCTTTCTGTCAAAGAATCTTTTATTAACCTCCTGTGTCCTGGCAATGGTCTCTCTCAGCACCTGGTTATTAGTAGCAAGGAAATTTAGTCTGTCCTGAACATCTGGTAACGGAGAGTCTGGAATTAGCGTTGGCAAGAAAGAGGGATGGAACCCATAATTAGAGAAGAAGGGAGATTGGTTGGTAGCTGTATGGGTAGAGTTGTTAAATGCGAATTCCGCCAAGGGCAATAGTGAGGCCCAATCTTCCTGGGAAAAAGAGGTAAAGCATCGCTGGTATTGTTCTAGCGTTTGGTTGGTACGCTCAGTCTGTCCATTGGACTGGGGATGATACGCTGAGGAGAAATTTAGTTTGATGCCCAGTGCTTCGCACAGTGTTTTCCAAAATCTTGAAGTAAACTGCACTCCGCGATCTGAAACAATGTCACTAGGGAATCCATGCAATCTCACCACTTCTTTAATAAAAACTTCAGCAGTTTCTGTTGCTGATGGGGTCCCTTTCATGGGGACAAAATGTGACATCCTGGAGAGGCGGTCCACCACTACAAAGATGGATGAAAATCCTTCCGATGGAGGGAGCTCTACAATAAAATCCATCGCAATCTTATCCCAGGGTCTTTCAGGAATGGGTAGTGGTCTTAATAATCCCCATGCTTTGCTTTTGCTGTTCTTGTTTCTGAGACAAATTGAGCACGAGCCTACATATTTCCTGCAGTCCCTTGCTAAGCTGGGCCACCAAAAATGTCTCTGGACCAAATCCATGGTCTTATGTCCCCCGAAATGGCCGGCCAGCGGGTAGTCATGGCACACTTGTAAAATAGTGGTACGCAGATTCTGTGGTACGAAAATTTTATTCCCCTGCCAATAGAGCCCATCGTCTTCTTGAAGGTTCATATCTGGAGGCAGAGAGATTCCCCTGGATGCTTGACGTATCTGTGTCATTAAATCATTTTGTGTGAGCAAAAAATTCCCAGCCTGTAATATGGTATCCGTTTGAGGTGGAACCTCGATTTCCGTGAACATACGCGACAACGCGTCTGGTTTCACATTCTTGGATCCGGGCCGGTAGGTTATATGAAAACTGAAGCGAGAAAAAAAAAGAGCCCATCTTGCTTGTCTGGGTCTGAGACGTTTAGCAGTCCTGAGATACTCTAAATTTTTGTGATCTGTGAAGATCAGTATTGGGTGTGTTGCTCCCTCCAAGAGGTACCGCCACTCTTCCAGAGCCGATTTGATTGCCAACAGTTCCCGGTCCCCCACATCGTAGTTCCTTTCTGAAGGCCCTAATTTCTTCGAGAAAAAGGCCACAGGGTGCATTAAAGCTTTAGGTCCTTGACGCTGAGACAGGATGGCCCCTACAGCGCTCTCTGAAGCATCTACTTCCAGTATGTAGGGAAGGGCAGGATCAGGGTGCTTCAATACCGGGGCAGAGGTGAATAGTCTCTTTAATTTGTCAAAAGCAGCTTGAGCTACCTCTGTCCACTGAAAGCTGTTCTGTTTTTTGGTGAGCTGAGTGATGGGCATGATGATACCCGAAAAGTTTTTAATAAATTTCCTGTAAAAATTGGAGAAACCAATAAACCGTTGTACCCCTTTCTTGTCAACGGGAGGCGGCCAGGACATTATGGCTGCGACCTTTTGAGGATCCATTGCCATCCCTCCTGTAGAGATTACTAGTCCCAGAAAGTGAATGGTCTGCCGTTCGAATTCACATTTCTCGGCCTTGGCATAGAGTCCATTTTGTCTTAACCTAAGAAGGACCTGTTTCACATGGTCACGATGTAGTTCCAGGGAAACCGAGAAAATCAGAATGTCGTCTAGATAAACGATCATGAATAAGTCTAGGAAGTCTCTGAAAATATTATTTACGAAATGCTGGAAAGTTGCTGGTGCGTTACATAACCCAAAGGGCATAACGAGGTACTCGAAATGGCCAAACCGCGTCCGGAAGGCCGTTTTCCACTCATCACCCTTTCTGATCCTGATCAAGTTGTAAGCACCTCGTAGATCCAACTTGGTGAAAATCGTTGCAGAGCGGAGTCTCTGGAGTAATTCTGGAATTAGCGCCAGGGGGTAGCGGTTTTTAACGGTAATCCGACTTAGTTCCCTGTAATCCACACACGGCCGGAGTGAGTGGTCCTTCTTTTCAACAAAGAATATTCCTGCTCCGGCTGGAGAGGTAGAATGTCGGATGAACCCCTTTTTGAGGTTCTCGTTGACGTAGTCTTTCAGGACCAAGAGTTCAGGTTCAGAGAGGGGGAAAATTCGGCCAAAGGGGATTTCTGCCCCTGGTAAAAGTTCAATTGGGCAATCGTAGGCCCGGTGGGGAGGAAGGGTGTCTGCTTTCTGTTTATCAAAGACATCCAGGAAATCGTGGTATACGGGTGGAACAAGATCTTGGGATTCGGATGTGGGTTTGAGACAGCCAACAACTGGTACTGAGTGGTGGAGGGTTTGGAGGCAGTTATGGAGGCAATAGGCAGACTGAAAGACCACCTTGCCGGTTGTCCAATCGATCTGTGGGTTGTGTGCTTGCAACCATGGCATTCCCAGGATGATTGGGAAGAGCGGTGAGGATATCACGTCTAAGCACAACAGTTCTTGGTGGTTGGGTGAGATATCAGCGGGCAGAGGTTGAGTTTCTTGAATGATGGGCCCAGATTTGATGTTGGACCCATCAGCTAGTCGTATGGACAATTTGTGTTGCTTGGGACGTAGAGGAATCTTGTGTTGCAGGGCGAAGGCATGGTCGACGAAGCAACTACAGGCGCCTGAGTCAACGATGGCCTGGACCTGGAGTGCCCCTTCCGGAAGCTGTAGGGAGACAGGAACAGCAATGTGAGTTGATCTTGATAGAGCCAAAGCACAAGGATCAAGAGAAGAAGAGACACACTTACGAGTCTTGTTAGGACACATGTTGGCGTAATGACCGGCTCCTCCACAGTAAAGGCATAGATTATTCATACGGCGGCGCTGCTTCTCTTCTGGTGTCAATGGGGCACAAAGCAGGCCTAATTGCATTGGCTCAGGAGCTTCAGTGACTGGAGCAGATAGTGGGGTTGCAGGAATAGGTGGGTGGCTGGGTACCCTAGGTAACATCCACATGGGCCGGTATTGGCTGGTTCTTTCAGATCTTCGCTCCCTCAGCCGGTGATCAATCTGAATAGATAGCTGAATCAGTTCTTCAAGAGAATTGGGGACCCCCACCCGAGCTAGTTCATCTTTCAATGCCTCTGACAGTCCTGAGCGGAACTGAAAACGAAGAGCGGCGTCGTTCCACTGTGTGTCAGAACTCCACCGTCGAAAGTCTGTGACATAGTCCTCCACAGGCCTACGGCCTTGCTGGAGGGAGTGGAGACTAGTCTCAGCTGTAGTGGTGCGCTGAGGGTCATCATAAAGCTTAGCCATTTCATCCAAAAAAGAGTCCATGGTGCCTAGCAAGGGACTAGCTTGTTCTAATAGATGGTGAGCCCAGGTCTGGGGTTCCCCCTGTAGCAACGAGATGATGAATCCCACCTTGGTACTTTCCAAGGAGAAGGTGCGAGGCTGAAGTAGGAAATACAGATGGCAATGCGTTTCTGAAAGAGCGGAATTTACTGCGGTCTCCCATGAATCTTTCTGGAGCAGGAACTCGTGGCTCTGGGGGTGGCACCACTACTGTGGGAGTAGAAGTTGAGATCGACGGTGCAGGTGCTGCGGCTGTCTGGCGTGCCGAGGTGCTTGGAGAGAGAGACTCCACTCGTTGCTCAAGTCGCTGATAGCCATCCTGCAGGCCCTGGACTGCTTGAGTGAGGTTTGCAATCTGCTGGCACAGAGCATCCATAGCTGAGGCCCCCCTTTCAGACTCCATTTGGCTGGATTGTACTGTCACGTACCTTACTATGGAGTCTGAAATGACGAGGGTGGCCTCTTGCACGGTTCCGGTCCTAACACCCCTGGAGGTTGAGACAGGGCTGCTAGGGCGACAGAAGGGTGCAGGTGCCTGTTGGCAGGATCAGGAACACCGGAGCCTAGAGATGCTGGTGGGATGTTGATCCTGGATAGGTTCAGGAAAGTCCAACAGGAGAACTTGCAAGGTCTGGAACAAGCAGGAGTCGGCAACGTGCTGGCAGGAAGGTACACAATCGATAGGCAGGTTCGTAGTCAGGGGCTAGCGGAGGTTGGCAATGGGCTGGCAGAGAGGTACAAGATCGGAAGACAGAGCCGAGGTCAGAAGTTCAAGCCGGGTTCAGTACAGGAAGCAGAAGTAAACAGAGTTGCAGGGATAATCCAAAAGAGAAGTCAGGAAGGCCAAGGTTTCAGGATCAAGGTTCAATCAAACAGCAATCAAGGATACAGGAACTAGCTGAGACAATCCAGCACTGATACTAGTATGCTGATCCTTTAAATAGGGCGCCCTGTGCTGTGATTCGTTGGCTTGCAGACATGCCCACGTTGACGTGCACTCGTTCATATGAGAGTACTAACGTGCGTGCCTGGTCCGGGGTTCACACATTCGTGCCGCACGTCTGACTGGCGCACAGGAACGAGCGTTTGTAATGGTTCTCTGACAGCTTTAGTTACATCCTCCCACCCCAGGAGCTGAAACCAAAATGACAGGGCCGACAACGCGGATGAAACCGTCGACCCGGAGACGCCTTTTTCCGACAGAAAGACTAAATAGGCAAATAAGGTTAAACGACGGTCATCCGGGGAATAAATGTTGAACTCACCGCCCGACACCTGGACCCACTCATGCCAAACTCGGCAGTACGCCGCCCACGTCCGCGAAGAAAGCGACGACCGAAGGAGCTCTGTCAAACGCCGGAAACGAGGTTCCATAAGTGGGCCGGACAGGGGAGGCCCTCCAAAGAAGCCATCGGAGCCAGTGTTCGAAAACGGCAGAACTGTTGACGAGAAAGAGCATCGGCAATATTATTAGAGGCACCCGGAACATGCCTAGCCCTAACGCAGATGTTGAAATGTAAACATTTTAAAACTAAAAACCGTAGCAACGAAACGGCCGGAGGAGAACTGGCTGACTGTTTGTTCACCACCTGCACCACACTCATGTTATCCGACCAGAAGACCACCTGGTGATTGCGCAACCTTTCACCCCAGAGCTCAACAGCAACAATAAATGGAAACAGCTCCAGCAGGGTGAGGTTGCGCAACAAATCCATGTGGGCCCATGAGGCCGGCCAGCGTTCAGCAGCCCATTCCCCTTGAAAGGAAGCGCCGAACCCACAGGAGCCTGCAGCATCGGTATATAACTCCAGCTGTGGGTTCGGCACTTCCTCCCGCAACCAGCACGACTGTCCATTGTAAGTCTGCAAGAATGATAGCCATATCCCCAAGTCATCCCTCATAGGCTTGGTGATCCTGACATAGTGGTGAGGGGCAGTTATGCCCTTCGTGGCCCATGACAGTCGCCTACAGAAGGCCCTCCTCATCCGGATGACCCTACAGGCGAAAACCAGATGACCCAGCAACGACTGTAGCTGTTTCAGCTGTAATTTCTTTGCCCCTTTCGCCAAGCGGACCAACGAGAGGAGCCTGGACAACTTGTCACTAGGCAACCTAAAAACCATCGCCACTGTGTCTATCTCAATACCTAAAAACGATAGGACTGTGACGGGGCCCTCCGTCTTGTCAGCGGACAGTGGGACAGCAAAAAGCCGGCATGTATCCTGAAAAACAGTGAGCAGCCGCAGACACTGCCCACTGCCCGCTGGACCCACAAAAAGAAAGTCATCAAGATAATGCAGAAGGGACTGAATACCCGCCTCCTGGATGACCACCCAGTCAAGGAAGCTACTAAATAGCTCAAAAAAATAACACGAGATGTCACAACCCATAGGAAGGCACATGTCGAAAAAATAGCTACCCTGGAAGTAGCAACCCAGGAGGTGGAAACAGTCCGGATGGACTGGGAGGAGGCGAAATGCGGACTCAATGTCTGCTTTTGCCAGAAGGGCAGACTGCCCCGCTGCCCTAACCAGCTGAAGCGCCCTGTCAAAGGACGCATAGTGCACTCTGGATTCCTCCCTGTCAATGCCATCGTTCACCGAGGAGCCAGAAGGGTAGGAAAGGTGATGAATGAGGCAAAATTTTCCCTCCGCCTTTTTTGGGACCACACCGAGAGGAGATACCCTCAGGTTGTGGAAAGGAGGGAGATCAAAGGGGCCTGCCATTCTTCCCAGTTCCAATTCCTTCTGGAGCTTCTCGGCCACGACGGACTCAAATTCTTCCGCCGATTTTAAATTTTGAGACATGGTCGGGGCGTCTGACGGGGTAAAGGGGATACAGAAACCAGAGGTCCAAACCGTCCCGCAGAATCAGGGCCTCTCTACGAAGGGGGTACTGGTCTAGCCAGGGAAGCATCTCTATGACGTTCACCGGCGTCCTCCGGCTTAGGAAGGTCAGTCTTGGCCCCGGGTCTGGAAAGCGATTGTTTGCCTTTTCGAAAACACCTACTGGCGGGGTGAGCCCCTCCACAACTGGAGCACTCATGCCTAAAACGACAGGCGGAGTACCACTTGCAGTGGCTTTCGTTAAAAAGCCAGCAGATACCCTTCTTTGGAGCGGCCGACGCTCCGGACTGAGGGGCGCCGACCGCGGACTGAAAGGACGAAGGCCTGTGAGGGCACATAAGCAGCAACCACAGGCTACCGTCCTGACAATGAAAACGAAATTCCCGACGTGTCGCCATTTTTTGCCGAAATTGAGTGTCATAATGGAACCAGCACTGACCACCATAGACCTTGTATGCACCCCAAATAAGGTCTAAATAGCAAAATAACGAAGTGGCCAACTCCGGGAACCGCTCACCGAGCACTCCCGCGTAGGCACAAAACCCCTGCAGCCAGTTCCCGAACGTTCTAGGAAGCTGTTTGGGTTTGTCACCCTGCGCCGATACGTCAACCCGTCGAGATTTGTCGATCGTCTCCCTATCCGGCGGAATGAGGGTAAGAAAGTCGACGAATTTGCGACGCCATATCTTTTCTTTCGTCTCTTTCGCCAAATGGGTGCCCGTCGGCGCCACTGCCCACAACGCACCCCCATAAGCGGAGGTGGGGTTGGGCGATCCCGAGACACCCATACTGAAGAGAACTGATTTCACAACCGACGCTATGCGGTCCTCCGGGCCCGATACGGAAGCATCAGCAGCTCTACCCCAAATTAACTCGCAGTCATACTCACTTGGTCGAGGAGGCATCGCGGGTGATGGACGATCGGCCACCGAGCCCGGCGGTGAATCTGATTCCAAGGCGATTCCAGAAGACTGTAAGCGTAGACGGCCTGCGTAATCTGCTGGGCTGTCCCGACTCAAGGAAAGGTCCAAGGGCGGGGGTCCAACCACGGACACGGTCAAATCCGACTGACCATGGACAGAGGCTGAGCAACGGCAGGGACACCTGCCAGCTCCTCTTGCTTGACCCGGGGCGGATGCCGCCTCAAGCCCGGGTCTGGAGCCGAGATGTCCCGCCCTGACGGGCGCAGGGGGACGAGGGTGGGCAACCGGTGCGGGCATCCCATCAGGACCGCCAGCCCGGACGGGCACGTAGGGGAGCGGTTGCCCCACCAAACGCACCCGGCTGGCCTTCGCCCTGGGCACGGGGTATCAGAGGGGGAGGGGTTAACTGCACATTGCCCGCCCTGTCGGGCGCAGGGGAGATGTGCCTTGCGCCAACCCCCGCAGCCTGGGACGTGGAGGGAAGATACCTGTCCCCTGCCCTGCCGGGCACAGAAGGATCTCCGCAGGATAGATCCTGCACTTGTGACAGCATGCCCGCCCAGGCGGGTGCAGGGGGATACAGCTGTGGCCACTCATTTCCATCTCCACACACCACACTGCTGTGAGCGTTCCTAGTATCCAGCTGTGGTGTGTGGAGATTCAAATCTCCCGCCCAGTCAGGCGCAGGGAGCGGCGCGTCCACCAGGTGGAGCCGGTCCGGCTCCAAGTCCCCGGCGGAGCGAGCATCACAAACGCCGATCACAGTAGCAGAGGACGCAGCGTTGGCCGGCGAACCGATCCGCCTCCTCCTCCCCTTCGTGCCTGATGATTGCCTGGTGGAGGAACAAATGGATCGGCCGCTCAGGACCCCCCCGCCATCCGCGCGAGTGGGTAAAGGTATGGTGACTTGTCTCAGGGGATGAGGGGGGGGCGGGGAGCGCTGCGGCTCCAGCCCGGCCGCCTCCTACGCTAGCAGGGGAGAGGGGGGGCAAGCACTGGAGCGGGGACTGCGTGAGCGGGGACAGCGCGAGGAGGCCCGTGTAGCGGCCTTAGCACACGTGGGGGGCCTCCGACGTGCCGGCAGACGACGGGGATTAGAAATAGAAGGGGGGTTCCCCGCCGGTGCAGGCAGGGGGGAGGAAGGTAAAGGAGGGGGAGAGGGAGAGGAAGGATGTGGAGGGGAGCAATAGGAGGCCCTAGAGGGGCTGGGGCTGAGGCGGGAAGACGAGTCCGCCTTCTAACCCTGGGGGGGGGCATCCTGAGGGGGATCAGGTGTGGGAATAGGAGAAGAATCCCCAGGAGTCAGGAGGGAGAAAAGCCACCCTGCCTGACCCTGAAGAGCCATCTCTCGGACCCTGGCCAGAAGGAGCTCGGTGTCCATGGTTGGAGAGACAGGGTGGGGTTCAGCCAGCTCTTACCAAACTTCTTCACCAAAAGGCCCAGAATCCCCTGGGGCAATCACCTTAGTGAGCTCAGGCCCAACCCCACCCCGTCCCCCCACCAATCCACCGTGACCCCTAGTCACCATACTCCACCCTGGTTATGCCCCCATCAGTCAGGGCTCTCTTTCCCAATGGGTTCAAGAGGCCTGCATTGGATCCCCAGCAAAAGCATAATGGCAGCTAAAGGTATCCAATGTGTCCCTGCATCAAATTCAGCCAACAAGCTGTGCAGATAAGTGTCAACCATTCAACCTATAACTAGCCTGTGCACTGTGCAGCCTGCAGTAAAAACATATTAGCCCTGTCTAAAAGTTCATGTTAAAAAAGAGGTTTTAGTTGGAGCACATATAGTATAAAGAGTCTCCAACTTGGAGACACTCAAAACTAGGGTTGTCCCGATACCGATACTAGTATCGGTATCGGCACCGATACTGAGCATTTGCCCAAGTACTTGTACTCGGGCAAATGCTCCCGATGCTTCCCCCGATACCTTGACTGTCAGCTGTGATCGGCGCGTGGGGGAGTTACAAGATTCTCCCCCAGCGGCTTTCACCAGCTTTAGTGACAGACAGCGGTGATCGGTCACAGCTGACTGTCACTGCATCCTCCTCCATGCCCCCTCCTTTCCTCTGTCCCCCTCCGCTGTCCCCTCCGTTCTGCTCTTATCTGTCCCCTCCGTTCTGCTCTTATCTGTCTCCTCCGTTCTGCTCTTATCTGTCCCCTCCGTTCTGCTCTTATCTGTCCCCTCCGTTCTGCTCTTATCTGTCCCCTCCGTTCTGCTCTTATCTGTCCCCTCCGTTCTGCTCTTATCTGTCCCCTCCGTTCTCCCCCTCCGTTCCTCCGTCCTCCCCCTCCTCCTTCCTTTGTGTATGGATAGAGTCAGCTGACTCTGTCCATTCACATAACTGAAACATTGTAATCTCCTGTGATTACGATGTGTCAGTTTATGAATGGAGAGAAGCTGCGGTCTTCTCTCCATTCATTCTCAGTGCAGCTGAGGCTGCAGAGAAAGGGACTGGGAAATCTCTATCCTCAGTCTATTTCTCTGTCTCAAGGGGGAGATATCAGAGGTCTGTTAAGACCCCTGATATCTCACCAAAGCCCCCCAAATGGGCTGATTAAAAAAAAAAAAAAAACAATAAAGAATAAAAGAAATATTATTGTAAAAAATAAAAATTGTAAAAAAAAAAAAAATAACACACACATACAACGTTCACCCCCTCCCCCCCCCCCCCAAAAAAAAGCAAGCACTGTTAAAAAAAAATGAAAAAAAAAACACTGTCACGTGACATTAAAAAAAAAGTATCGGTAATCGGTATCGGCGAGTACTTGAAAAAAAGTATCGGTACTTGTACTCGGTCCTAAAAAAGTGGTATCGGGACAACCCTACTCAAAACTATAGAGTTAGGCTTTCACATATATATTTGCAAATGTGCACAACTAAACCATCAAAAAATGATGTATTACATGCTGTTCGTACTCACTTAGTCACTATGAGACTTGTTTTCTGTATTCTGCAAAAAACCTGGTTGATCCTGCTGTTCTCTATCTCCACCTTCTATTCATGTCCCCAATGCAGCTAGGGATTTTGAAGAGCAGTGTTGGCAGCTCTGCACATGCTCAGTTTTAAGTGAGTTTCTATGCTGAGCATTTTGCTTTGTACCTTATCCGAGGCCAAGATGCTGAGAGAGGCTCCCCTTGCGGCTGAGCGCAATTTACCCCTGAAGGTGGTACAGAGGGTATAATGCTCAAAGAAGCACGGGTTGCCAGCAGGGTGTGAAGGACCTGAGCAGATGACCACTTGCAGGCTACTTGAGGATGTAGCTGGAGTGCTGGAGTTAGTCCTTAAAGAGCTGTGACAGGATACAGTGCGTAGAGTATCCGGAGAACTCAATAAAGGCCTGGCTGAGGATCCAACACTGGTGATCAGCTGAAACTGCTTTAATGCCCCGTACACACGGTCGGATTTTCCGATGGACAATGTCCGATCGGAGCGTGTTGTCGGAAATTCCGACCGTGTGTGGGCGCCATCGGACATTTTCCATCGGATTTTCCGACACACAAAGTTGGAGAGCAGGAGATAAAATTTTCCGACAACAATTCCGACCGTGTGTGGCCTGTTCCGACGCACAAAGTGCCACGCATGCTCAGAAGAAATTCCGACACGGGACAGCTCATTCTGGTAAACTTAGCGTTCGCAATGGATACAGCACTTTCGTCACGCTGCAATGTTAAAAATGGTTTAATACAGCGCACTCTCTTCTTCTTTATAATGTGACAAGAATTAAGTAGTTTTGCTGCTCATATTCACACACACTTCTCACAAACTTTTATTTGTGTTTTTTTAGTGGGATTCCCTCAATATATTGTTATTAGTTGTTACATCTGACAGTTTTATATTTTTTAATTTTTTTTTTTTGGGATTTTAAGCCTTTTTTTTTCATTAATGTTTGGATTTTTTCCAAGGCTGATCTTTGTTCAATGTTATTTTTATTTTTACTACAGAATATTTTTGGGTGTGTTTTGTGTGTCAAGTTACCCCAACACCATTGATATCTTTTATTATTTAATCTCAAGGAGATTGTTTGTTGTTGGTGTCCCTTGTTCATTTCACATTGTATATTTGAAATGTACCTGAATCCTCACAAACAAACTGTCCTTTTTGAAGTAAAACACATAGGAGAGTATAATTCAAAACAAAAATCCTTTATTAAGGGATCAGAACCAAACAAAGAGGAAGGCAACACTGGATCAACAGGAGATATTAGCGAAGCCTGGGACCCCCACGGCAGACATCAATTCTTCAACATCAAAATTGGTGGCCTGAGGAGTCCATATCTAAGGGAGGACAGTCTGGTCCGGGATTCACAGAGACTCGGATAGCAGCAGATGACATCTGTGTCCCCAGGCTGTGGTACCACAAGAGGCTGCATCTTTTGGCCGACTAGACTGAACCCAGGGCAATCACTGTCTGGTCTTCCTTGCACGCTTCCTTCCGGGCTGTGGCTGTGCAGTTGGAGATGTGGCTGGAGGAGGAGTAGGACCTGGAGGAGGAGGAGGACTGGGGGGACCTGGAGGAGAGGGAGGAGGAGGAGGAGGACCTGCAGGAGGAGGAGGAGGACCATCCCAAAGATGTGTGTGAGGTGTAATTTGGCCCCTCATACCTTTCTCCAGAGCCTCTGATATGAGGGCCTCACACATGGCTTTTTGGCCCTCCTCCATCCTCTGCATTTTATAGGCTATGAGGGCAGCAATGTTCTCCTGCATGGTGTGGGGTGCTCCCAGGACCTCTGTAGCCCTCCAAAAGAATGCTATAGCCGCCTCCTCTAGGGTACTCCTCCTACTGCCACTTTCTGTTTTCAGGGGGGGTGGAGGGACCTTGATATCAGCCAGCCGGCTCGGCCCGGCCACCTCCTGGCTGAGACTTCCCTGTGTATGAAAAAGGGACATGGTTTTAGTTTTTGCATCATCAATCACAATCCTAAATTAGTACTCCCAACTAACATCTAGTTAACATCATTGATTGGACAAGCAGAAATATTTAGAGGAATACTATACCTGGCTCAATCTGGGCTCCTCCACATATGGCCTGGAAGGCCCAGGTTGGGCGTCAGAAGCCTCAGCCAGGGGGGAAGGAAGCGTGGAAGGAAGACTGGAGAGGGATGGCCTGGGTTCAGTCTGGCCTGCCAGAAAGTGCAGCCTGTCGTAGTACAACATCCTGGGGACATAGATGTCATCTGCTGCTCCGGATCTCTGCAAATCCAGGACTTTCTTGCGCTCCCTCAGATATGTGCTCCTCAGGCCACAAATGAAAATCTTTAAATAAGTGATGTCTGCCGTGGGGATCACCTGCTTCACAATTTCACACAATTGCTCCAGTGCTGCCTTCCTCTTTGCTTGGTTCTTGAAATGGGGGTGGGTAATCTCCCACAGACAGGGCAGCTCCCTTAGCATCTCTATGAATACTGACATGAAGTCAGTATCTTTCATTAAGATATCCATGTTTACTGCAAGACACAACACAAGACAAAGCCTAATGTCAGACAAAACTCTCCTAATCTTGTTACAATATAGGCCTCAATCTAGAAGCAGTATAGGCACAAGTTTGTCTCTTACCTTCGTTCTTACGATCGGCGCGTCCAATGCTCCTTCCTCCGCTCACAGATCGTACGTAATACGCACGTGTGTTACGCTTTATACACACTGCGCATGCGTGTAACTCCGCCCGCCCCTGACGTTCTTTCTAGTCTATTCCCCGCCCCTTTTCGTTCGGCGCAGTGGGGGAAGAGCATGATGGCGGAGTTACAGCAGGTGCGTGCTAATTCTAGCAACGAGGAGGAGGAGGAGGAAAGCCCGGATCCAGGCACGTCCCGATCCAGAAGGAGACGTTTTAAGGCCACAACTATGTCGTTTGGGGAGATGTTGGAGATGGTCGACATCATGAGGAAGTCCGACTATGACGGAAAATATGGGCCTTACCCCAACCCCAATATCCGAAAGGCCAAAATCATGGCGAAAGTGGTCAGGAGTCTTGAGAGGAATTTCGGGGTACGAAGATCTAAAGATCAGCTCAGGAAGCGGTGGTCGGACCTGAAGTTGAGAGAGCCAGAGCAGTACCGAAAGATCCGGAGAGTGCTGCAAAAAAGTAAGTAGTTGTGCTGTGTTCCTATTCTTTCTGTCTTTATTACGTTCGTTCTGCTCCATATGCTTTTATTAATTGTAACGTTTAAAAAGGTCAACTTTTATTGTTCATGGGCCCATTATTCGTTCGTATCAAACATTTTTCTTTCGGCCTCTAGAACACCATTGTTTAGGCCATATGCATTTTCACACATTTTTGGGGGCCCCTCTTGGATGCCAAATATTTGTTTGTGTAGATGGGTTTGTTACTAGAATGAAATGCCAACTAGATTGTGTGTAAGGAGAGGACACTGAGCAGTTGTTTTCACATCTGGACACTGGAGCACTAGTGTGGGACACAAGAACACCATTTTTATTAGGGGGGCACACAGGTGCTCCAGTGTATACTATAGGGGGGGCTACATCTCTGAAGCTTGTACCAAACAGGTAAAGTATTGCAGCTTGACAAAGGGCAATAAAAAATATACATCTTGGAACTCGGCTAAAATAGACAATTGTACCCCACTTCCAAGCAATGTTTCCTATTTCTAGTTCTGCCATCAAATATCTAATTATACCATTTTTGTTTTACATAGGGGAGAAAAGACTCGGACACCCCTCATCCCAGGAGACCAGAGACCCCCCACCTCTGGAAGAAGGGGAAATACCAACCCAAGAAGCTGAGCAGGAGGAAGAAAAGGATGTGGTGGAGATTGGCACCACAACAGGTGAGTGTCTGCGACCACAGGCTCAGGTAAAAGAGATGGATGGTGGCAGATTTTTTAGACCTTTTTTTTTGTTCTTTATCTCTTTTTAGGTGATCGTGATGTGAGGGAGAGAGAACGTTTCACATCTGAAAGTGCCCAGATACTGATCGGGGAGATCATGGGGTGTAATCTCCAATTGCAAAACATCCAGCAACAAATTAGTGATGTTATTAAAAAAAATAATAACATCATTGATGTTTTGGGGCGAATTTAAACCCCACAAAATCACCTGTTTTATCGTGGTCCAATCTTACCAACATTTTTTCTATGTTTAGAAAAGCCAAATTTGGAGGATGCACACAGTGTGCCAACATGTGCTATCTGCCATCACGGGAGATCAATGGACGCGTTTTGGGGGTGCAACCCCTTCCTCAATTATAAAGTAGCATTGAGGAAGGGCTTGCTCCCCCAAAACACGTCCCTTGATCCCCCTGATGGCAGATAGCACATGTTGGCATTCGTAAATTGGTGTGCATCTTCCAAATTTGGCTTTTCCAGGGGTGATTTCCCCCCATCTGAACGCTATATCAAACCCAGTTCCTAAATACTGATGTCTGATATAGCCTTCAGGTTTTACCATATGTGAACTTTGTAAGTTCTGTAAGTTTTTTGTCTTTCTTGTTGGTTTTAACCAGGCCTGTGTTATCTGAAATGGATATTTCGATTTTTGATAATGATACTGCAAACATTGTTATACAACAAACATGTTGGTTTGTTTTAAAAACCTTTCGTAAATGCACATGTGATTGTGCAGGTATAAAAAAGTGCCTTACTCGAGAATGTGTGGATTATTGTCTCAACACTACAACACTTTTGGGGTGATGTAATTGCTGTTTTATGGAAAAATGGGGGTTATTTCCTAAGGGCAAATACACTTTGCACTACAAGTGCAGGTTCAGTGCAGTTGCAAGTGCACTTGTAGTGAAATGTGTTTTTGCATTTAGGAAGTACCAGCCAACACTGTTTTTTATAAGGTTACCCAATCACGACATTTTCTGCACTCAACACATTTCTGTCAGGGTCAGCTAAAACAAACACAAGCAGTAAATGTCCACCAAGAATTTCTTTTGGTTGTTTTTTATTTGAAAAAGGTGTCACAGATTGTCTGGCATATTGATAGCCCCCCTACCCGCAAAGAACTCCAGGTATCGTAACCGGACATCACGGGCATTCAGGGAGGGCAAGCCAGGACGGCCACTTTCAAGCTCCGTCAGTGTTGATGGATTTGGGATTCCGGCCTCAGGCCCAACTGAGCCAGCATAGTTGGCTGAATGTTTTCTTAAAAAATTATGGAGAACGCAGCAGGCAAGTATTATATGGTTAAGTTTATACTCCGCCATATGGATGGGTGTCAGAAATAATCGGAACCGGCTGGCCAGGATTCCAAATGTGTTCTCCACCACTCTTCGGGCTCTGGCCAGCCGGTAATTAAAAACCCTCTGTTCCGGGGTGAGGGTCCTCATCGGAAATGGCCGCATCAGGTGGTCCCCCAGCGCAAATGCTTCATCAGCAACGAACACAAATGGGAGACCTTCAACATTGTCCTCTGGAGGTGGCAAGTCCAAGCTGCCATTCTGGAGACGCCTGTAGAACTCCGTCTGGGCGATCACTCCACCATCGGACATCCGGCCATTCTTCCCCGCGTCCACATACAAGAACTCGTAATTAGCCGACACCACCGCCAACATCACTATACTATTAAACCCCTTGTAATTATAATAGTACGACCCCGAGTTGGGTGGTGGGACGATGTGGACGTGTTTCCCATCAATTGCCCCTCCGCAGTTAGGAAAGTCCCACCGCTGGGCAAAGTGGGAGGCCACAGTCTGCCATTCCTGTGGCGTTGAAGGAAACTGTTGAGGAAAAAACAATAAACATTACTATTTTTTCAAAGATACATGGCAAGCAGATTATACACAAATTATGGGGCAACCTCCAGATAGCATTTACTAAGGGGAATTTAACAACAACAAAGTATAAGGTACACCTGTCATATTCCCCCTCCCCCCCTCTCATGGGCCATTTCTAACATTATAGGGGGGGGACTCTTGGACAGGTAACCCTCTTCATTTCATTGAGAGATGAATGCCTAAATACAGGGTATTACTTGGAACAGCCCCTCCTTAATTACACTATTGGCAGACCACTGGACAGGTAAGAAGTGTCATAATACAAAGATATAAATACACACTGTACACATTTGAGCACATTTGAACATTCTGCTATTACCTATCAAGATAATAATAGGATACAAAAACGTAAAAAAGGGGACATTCACAGCATAATTCAATCATGGTAATTAGGGAATGAGGGAAGAAATACAATATATTAGCAAACATTCAATACAATAAAATGTGATATTAAAGCATAAAAATCTTACCTTCATATACTCCTTCTGCAGGACCTGAATGATGGCAGCACAGGTCTCTTGGATGATGATCCCCAGAGCCTGGGGGGAGATGCCTGTCGAGAACTTAAAGTCCTGCAGACTTCTCCCTGTGGCCAAATACCGCAAGGTAGCGACCAACCTCTGCTCCGGAGTGATGGCTTGCCTCATGCAGGTATCCTGCCTGCTAATATAGGGGGTCAGCGAAGCCAACAAACGGTGAAATACGGTGTCCGTCATCCTGAGAAAGTTCCTGAAATCATCAGGATTATTCTCACGGTTCTCACGGAGCAAAGGCATATGACAGAACTGGTCACACTGAAGCAACCAATTCTTGGTCCATGAACTCCTCCCCACCCTGTTCATGGACTGGACTTGTGTCAAGGTCAGGACCCCAACACCAAGCCCCCGCACAGCACGAACTCTACGAGGAGTACGCATACAAAACATGGCTAGAAAACGGTCGGCTGCTCAGAACGAAGTAACAGAACGCACTGAAGAACAGCAAGGCCTGTGAAGAGCGACCTGAAAACTAGTAACGAACGAACAAGAATACAATGACTACCTAAAGTCACGCGGAACTTGCTTGCACGCACTGAAGAGCAGATACAAACCCACAAGCACAAACTGAATGGCAGAAAACGGTCTGAAAGCCACGAGTCTGAAAAAGCGCGAATCGTCTCTCACCAAACTTTTACTAACACGAGATTTGCGAAAGGAGCCCAAAGGGTGCCGCGCTTGGTTCTGAACCGGCCTTTTCTAGTCTCGTCGTACGTGGTGTACGTGACCGCGTGGTTGTCGATTGGAAATTCCGACAACTTTGTGCGACCGTGTGTAGACAAAACAAGTTTCCTAGGATTTTGTTGTCGGAATGTCCGAACAAAGTCCGACCGTGTGTACGGGGCATAAGAGAAGTTGGTGTGGTAAGCCGGGGTCATACACAGGTAGACAAACAGGTGAAGCAAAGTCTCAGAGGCAAGCCAGGGTCATTCACGGGTAAACAGGTGGGTTCAGGCAGAAGCGAGTCCGTAGGGTAACCCGGGGTCATACACGGGTAACAGCTGGTTTCAGGTAGAAGCAAAGTCCTTGAGACAAGCCAGGGTGATACACGGGCAAGCAGGCAGGTTTAGGCAGAAGAGTAGTCCTGGCGATAAGTCGGGGTCAGAGCCAGGAGAAGATCAGAGTAGGTCAAGGAACAATCCGGGTCACAGCAAGATAACAGAAAACAGATGCAGGTTCAGGAACTCAGGGAGAGCTGACGACAATCCAGCAATGAGAGAATCCTGGGCAGCCTTTTATAGGCCATCAGAGAATTGCGTCTGGAGGGAGATTTCTGCAGCATATTTGGCAAGTACAGAATCACAGTATATATAAAATAATATGCAAAGTGGTTGGAGAGAAGCTTCAGAATGGCAAAGATGTTTTTATTACAGATTATGTGAGCAGACTGCAGTTCCTCTTTAAATACATCAAGGGGGAGAACAAGGTTCAGGAGGGCAGTTTTTTTAATATGAAAATCAAAATCAAGAACATGGGGACATGACCTCAAACTGGAGGAAAGTTCAAAACTAATTTTAGAAAGTATTATTTTACTGAAAGGGAAGTTGACGCTTGGAATAAACTATCAGCAGAGGTAGTGAGACAGTCAATTGTAAATGGCTTTGAACATGCTTGGGACAAACCTAGATCTGTACTCAAATACTACTACTAAAGAAAAAAAAATACAGGCAGACACGAGAGACTACAAAGTCTTTTTTCTGCCATTACTTTCCTATGTTTAAAAAAAAAAAAGGTGGAATCTATTTTTTGAAAAACAAAAAACAAAATAAAAACATGGCAGTTGTTGGATACACAGCGCCTTAGCAAATGTCATCAAGTCAGGATTTACATTTTCTTAGACTTTCTACATCTGTTCACACATGCCTTTATACAAACAAAAGCTGAAAGCAGATTTCAGAAGCAGAAAGATCAGCAGACCACTTGTAAAGACTTTTTCTAGGTCGGGGTTGGAGTAGAGATGAGCTCATGTATCCTCTAAAATAATCTCTAGCTGAATATCAAACTTGCATTTTTTATTTTTTTTTCTTACTCCAGTGAACTGTGGCTTATTCTCACCCCACAACATGTCTT
Source organism: Aquarana catesbeiana (assembly GCF_042186555.1). Taxonomy (NCBI): domain Eukaryota; kingdom Metazoa; phylum Chordata; class Amphibia; order Anura; family Ranidae; genus Aquarana; species Aquarana catesbeiana. Next base: position 66,729,799 of record NC_133329.1, read on the forward strand.
AAAGGGGTTGTAAACCCTCGTGTTTTTTCACCTTAATTAATCTTATGCATTAAGGTGAAAAAACACCTTGCAGTCACCGGCCCCCCAGCCCCCCTGTTTTACTTACCTGAGCCCCGAATTTCCATCGGCACGTCCCCGCCGTCCCTCTCTCCACGGGTTCCCGTCTCTTGATTGGATAGATTGATAGCAGCACAGCCACTGGCTCCCGCTACTGTCAATCAAATCCAATGATGGGGGGGCGGGGCCGAGTCCTGCATTCACCCTCTATGGACGCCAAATGCTGGACTTGGGAGCGCACCCGCCCGCAAGGTAACCCCCTCGGGAGAGCGCTTCTCCTAGGGGAGGAGCTGCAAGAGCCGCTGAGGGACCCCAGAAATGGATGTTCGGGGCCACTCTGTGCAAAACGAGCTGCACAGTGGAGGTAAGTATGATATGTTTGTTATTTTAAAAAAATAGAAAACGATCCTTTAGTATCACTTTAATGTTTACATGAGTTGTGGTCGGGAATGACTGACATTGCAGCTCACTGGAGTAGAAAAGAGCACACATTCAGCATTGTAGAGGAGTTTGGAGGACTCCCAAGGTCATCTCTAGATAAAAGGTCCACTAAAATGCTGCTACTCAGCTTCCTGAGCTATCAAGGTTTACTGTATAAATACTGCTTCTTGGCAAAGTATGAAATTATATCTGAATCCTGATGATGGTATACATTTTTGTTTTGTAGAATACCCATGGAGGCCAGAGGTAGAAGAGATACAGACACCAATTGTACTGCATGACACCCCGGTCACCCTGCAATGTCATATCTCCAAGTATTTTCCCAATACCATCACTGTGACCTGGCTGAGAAAAATCAAGAATCAGGAGATATGTGAGGAGACTGATAAAAATACAATAACCCCCAGGAGAGAGGCTGATAACACATACAGCTGTATAGCCAGTCTGACCATCGTCCCCACACGGAGTGTCCACCAGGGGGCAGAATACATCTGTAGGGTGGATCACCCCTCTCTGGAGAGACCCATCGAGAGAAAAACTAAAAGACTTATTGTAATGGGTAAGTGTTTGTATTATTTGGACAGATCACATCACAATGGTTCCCTAAAGAGGCCCTGTCACTGTAAACAACTGTGGTAAAAGCACAGAAAATCAAATATTTTAAACGCCGTATTGCAGTGTTTTTCCTTTTCAAAAAATATTTCCTATTGACTTGCAGTGTTTCAGTTCCCTAGCCCAGCCCTCTCCTCCTTGCACACCTCAGTCCTCTCCTTTTCTGGGAGTAGCTAATTAATGTCTGTGCTGGCCCAGTTCTTCCAACCCTCCCTTCACCTCCCTAATAGGGATGAATGAAAATGTCTGGGTTTGACTTGTGGGAGGTTTATATCAGCTTGAGGTCTTAACATTGAAAACTTAGAGGCATAGTTCACCTTTCCAAAAAAAACTTGCTATGCTGGTAATAGGTGCCTATAAAAAAAACTAACTGTGCAGCTTTGACCAAAGTTGAATAATGCTCTTGCTATAGGTGTAGACCATTTACATAACTCATAAAGACTGACTGAAAAACTCTCAGAGATTATATCACCCCATCCGGTCTTATTGATAGGATGTTGCTAAGACACACCAACTGTTATGCCTCGTACACACGGTCGGATTTTCCGATGGAAAATGTGTGATAGGACCTTGTTGTCGGAAATTCCGACCGTGTGTGGGCTCCATCACACATTTTACATCGGAATTTCTGACACACAAAGTTTGAGAGCAGGCTATAAAATTTTCCGACAACAAAATCTGTTGTCGGAAATTCCGATCGTGTGTACACAAATCCGACGCACAAAGTGCCACGCATACTCAGAATAAATTAAGATGAAAACTATTGGCTACTGCCCCGTTTATAGTCCCGACGTACGTGTTTTATGTCACCGCGTTCAGAACGATCAGATTTTCCGACAACTTTGTCCCCTGATGCAGTAACATGCGCTTTCTGTCCCCTGATGCAGTAACTCTGAACTCAGTGTTTGAGAGCTCACTCCTGTAATGGTGGGGTGAACAGTAACAGTTGAGAGTCTCTTAGCAATGTGCTAACCACAAGACAGGATAGGACAATGTCATCTCTGGGAGTTTTTCATTCAGGCTTCATGAGGTATGTAAATGGCCTACACCTATAGCAAGAGCATTATTCAACTTTGGCCAAAGCTGCACAGTTTGTTCTTATATACAGACGCCCTTTACTTGCAAAGGCAGTTTTTTTTGTAACAATGAACCATGCCTTTAAACTGAACCCCAATTAAGTTTACAGGGGTGGAATCCTAAAAATCAATTATGGACATTTTCAAAGCTTCCAAGGAATAGCCTAAAAAAGGGCATGGGAGCTGGGCACTGGTAATGCAAAAAACATATGTGCCTGGGAGAGGAATTATAGTGGATGTAAATCCTCACATATACCCAGTGAGGTGAACAGCATCAGATTCATACACAGAGATGAAACAAATCTCCCTACATAAGTTTTACATGTATATCTGCTCTCTTCAGCTTTATATATCCTTTAGAAAGTGCTTCTTTGTGTTAGGAGATTTTCTCTTCCTGGTTAAGACTGCAGTGAGATCTGGGCATACAGCCAAGACAGCTGTTTGGAGGAAAGGCACCCACCCCCTCTCCTCATAGGATGAGACTTTCAGAGCTGATTGTTGAACAGTTCATGGCTCTGCTAATCTATTTATAGCATCCTCCCCAACACAAAACTCAGGCTGCTTTTATAATATGTGACGTAGAACTTGTCAGGAGTTATCAGGCTGAAAACAGAATTGAGCAGGAGACAGCTACAGGACATAGTGCTTTGAGGAGAGATAAGAAAACACTGCAGATATATGTGCCCAGCTAAAATTTCATGAATCGGGTTTACATCCACTTTAACCAATTCTGGACCAAGTCTATTTTTGACAGTTGCTGTTTACAAGTTAACATGTTCAGATCCACTCTGTAGCCGTCATTCACTTTGCCGGGAGCACGTCTATTGACATCCTCCCATGCTCGAGCGGCCTACACGCCTCCTGCAAGGTGCGCGCGGCGCGCTCTGTGATCAGCGAGTCTGAGATCTGAGATCAAAAAGACACCAGATCTCACATTTACTCAAAAAATGGGCCCTTTAAGGCCGGAGGGCAGTAGTGAAATTTGACGTCGCTCCGGTCCTCCAAGGGCGTAGAGTTGAGTGGGGGCCATCTTGCCCTCACTCGACTTCCTGCCCATCCATCACAACCATCAGGTCATTTATGCCACTGCCGGCAGGTACGGTAGGCTGCAGGAGGGGGGGGGGGCACCGCTTCTGCCGTCCATAAAAGTGATCACTTTTATGTGAAAGTGGACCGCCCGCTGGTTAAAAAGATACCGGGGTTATTTATGGCAGCTATCTGCTGCCATAACAATGGTATTTAACGTAAAAGTACCAACGTATATATAGTGGGTGGTCCGGAAGTGGTTAATGCATTTTCAAGGGCGATGTGTTAAAAACAACAATCACTTTAATTACATGCTTGTGAAATGCCTTAAAGTGAATGTAAACCCTCTCCTATATCCAGTGAACAGCCTCAGATGATACACAGAGATGAAACAAATCTCCCCACATAAGTTTTACATCTATATCTGCTCTCTTCATCTTTATATATTCTTTAGAAAGTACATCATGTTAGAGACTTTAGGCCTCATTCAGCACTGGGTGTGTAGTCTTGGCATACACTGTTACATAGTTAGTCAAAAAGACACAAGTCCATTCAGTTCAACCAAAAAATAAATAAATCATACAATCCCATATACACAATCCTATACACACATTTGATCCAGAGGAAGTCAAAAAACCCCAGCAAAGCATGCTTCAATTTGCTACAGCAGGGGAAAAATTTGTTTCTGATCCCCAGAAAGGCAATCAGATTTTTCCTGGATCAACTTTACCTATAAATATCAGTATCCAGTTATATTATATTATGAAAGTATCCAGGCCTTTCTTAAAGCAATCTACTGAGCTGGCCAGAACCACCTCTGGAGGGAGTCTTTTCCACATTTTTACACCTCTTACTGTGAAGAAACCTTTCTGTATTTGGAGATGAAATCTCTTTTCCTCTAGACGTGTCCTCTGTGATGATCGGAGCGGCTTTTGGCTCTTCTCGGCGGCTTTAAAAATGGCGCCGCCGTTCTCGGCCGCTTTCGGCCATTCTCGGCGGCTCTCGCCCGCCTTCGGCCATTCTCGCCCGCTCTCGGCTGCTTTCAGCAATTCTCGGCGGCTCTCAGCCGCTTTCGGCGCCTCTCGCAGTCCCACGGGAGCCGCCGAAAGCTAAGAGCGAGCGAGAGCCGTCGCGAATGGCCGAAAGCGGCCAAGAGCCGCCGAGAATGGCCGAAGGCGGGCGAGAGCCGCCGAGAATGGCCGAAGGCGGCCGAGAACGGCGGCGCCATTTTCAAAGATGATGCAAACGACACAGGCTACAGAGGGACACAGACAAGGCTGCAATGGGGGACAAGGCTGCAATGGGGACAAGGCTGCAATGGGGGACAAGGCTGCAATGGGGACAAGGCTGCAATGGGGGACAAGGCTGCAATGGGGACAAGGCTGCAATGGGGGACAAGGCTGCAATGGGGGACAAGGCTGCAATGGGGACAAGGCTGCAATGGGGACAAGGCTGCAATGGGGGACAAGGCTGCAATGGGGACAAGGCTGCAATGGGGGACAAGGCTGCAATGGGGGACAATGCTGCAATCAGGGACAACACTACAGATGGACACTGACAAGGCTGCAGATGGACACTGATGAGGCTGCATTGATGGGCATTTAAATGTAAGTTTTTTTCCTTAAACTTTCCTCCTAAAAGTTTTTTTCCTTAAAATTCCCTCCTAAACTGTGGGTGCGTGTTATACGCCGGCGCGTGTTATACGCCGATAAATACGGTAATTAAAATTTAGTGTGATCCTTGTAATGTCCTAATCTTTCCTGAAGTGAGTACCGGCTACCTTAGATTGGCTATAGCCAGGCAGTCCCCACAGAAGTTTGAGTGTTTTTCAACAAAGAGTGAGTGTTGTCACCTCCGGACAGGAAGTGTTACTGGCAGAATGACCAGGGAAAAATGAAAGAAAATAAGAGACTAAGAAAAGGAAACAAATGCAGCCACCACATCTAAGGACAGGCAAGCTGTGATATATTATATTTTTTGTTCTTGGGATTAGATCATCTTTAAAACGCTGTTTGTGTATTCCAGCTAAACCCCAGATGGAGAAGCCTATAAAGATCACTATGGGGGATTCCTCTCGTGTTCTCTTCACCCTCAATCTACAGAAGTTTTACCCAGAAAATATTGAAATAGAATGGACATATGAATATGAAGATAAAAAGTCCAAAATGACATGCAACAACAACTCTAAAAAATATGACGATCTCACACATGGTGTCACCAGTGTTGGCAGCATTCCTATGAAGCTGTTTGATGATCTGCAGACCAAAGTCTATGTAATGTGGAAACACCAATCTATGGAAGAACCGGAGACCAGAACACTGACTATAAGAGGCAAGTGAGAGAATATATCAAGGACAAGGAGTATAAATCTATTAATGAAAAAATATAGTGTCATTCTAAACAACAATAAAACCAACTGTGTGAACAAAATATTAATTTTAAAGGGTAATTCCACTTAGGCAGAAAAAAGAATAGCACATAAAAAAAATGATAGCATATACAATTGCTACACAAGTCATATAGTAATATAATGTTATTACTGTAAAAACGACCTTTCCTTTTCAATCGTCAGTGCTGTAGGCCTTCTGTACACAATTGGTATATAGAAGATTCCCAGAAATGTAATTTCCTGCTTGTGTGATTGGCTCTCTGATTTTCCCAGAGCTCTGCGCTAAGATACAAGTTAGATTTTAGGCATCCCCTGCTATAGAAATGTTATTTCTTTTTTTTAACAATTTTTATTTTTCATTTTTCATAACAATACAACAGTACAACATGTACCAAAAACCCCTCCCCTCCCCCCCACCTCCCTCTCCCACCCCCCTACCTTAACCCTATTCCGGTGCAGCTTCCACAATACAAATACAAGTTATACTTATTCTCTACCTTCCAATAACATAGTTAGGTTCTCGATACATCCATGGTTTACACAATTATCGCATACCTAGTATTTGAGCTGATTGAGATTTTTTTGAAAACCGCCCACCCGTGTGTTAACCAAACATACCAGGATAAATACCACTATAAATACCACTACAAGTACCACTACAAATACCATTACTCCCTCTCAGAATCACTGCAAAGTGAACTTGGCATCAAGCCAGCACTGCCACACTTTCTCAAATTTTTTTGGCCATCCCCTTCTCAGGTATGTTGCTTTATAGAAAGGGAGAGCTTTATTAATCAGTTCTTTCCAGAAGGATATAGTAGGTGGATTTGTTTTTTTCCAACATAACAAGATAGCTTTACGTGCATAGAAAAGAGAGAGTGAAATCATGGTTCTTTGTGCCCTACGTGGCGTTACCTCTTCCACCAGTCCCAGCAAACACACTGCCACTGTTACAGGAACCTGTACCATGAGGACCTTCTGTATAGTGTGTGTCACCTCCTTCCAGAATTCCCGGATCGGTTGGCACTGCCAGAATACATGGTCAAAATCAGCATTGTCGGCCGTGCAGCGCCAGCACTCGGCTGCACCCACACCATATATCCCAGCAATCCTTGCAGGGGTATAGTAGACCCGGTGCAATAATTTAAATTGAATGAGTCTATCTCTGGCTGATACTAAGGTCTGGAAGGGGTGATCCCACATGTCATCCCAATCTTCCCCCCCGAAATCTGTCACAAGTACGCTCCAGGTATCCCTACATTTAACAAGCATTTTTGGCCTTTCAACAAAAAGTTCCTTGTACACTACTGATAACGTTTTCGGTAAGTCTTCTGCCCCCAGCATGTTCTCTAATGGTGGTAAACCCAACTCCAGCTCCTCAGAGCCAAATTGGGTTAATAAGGCGTGCCTTACCTGGATATAACGGAAGAAATACCAGTTGGGTAAGTTATATTTTCCTTTTAGTTGGTCAAAGGTTAGCAATTTTTGCCCACCCACTAAATGTTTAAGTTGCTTAATACCGACTCTAGCCCATATAAACGGGTCAGGGATTACACCAAAGTGAGGCAACCTAGGATTAAACCATAGGGGGGTGTCCTGTGACCAGCTCCCTTCTGGAGATTTCATTAGCTTCTGTGCCTTATCCCATGCACGAATAGTGACGCGCATCGAAGGGGTCAAAGACGAAGAAGCCTGCGGTCCTCTATGTACCAGGTAAGACAGACCTTCATACGAGCCGACAAGAGCTGCTTCCAGTACCGTCGCTGAGTCCCCGTCATCTCTAGTCAGCCAGCGTCTAGCAAATACCATTTGTCCGGCTATGAAATATTTGAATAAATCAGGTAGAGCCAGACCACCCTGTCCCAACGGCTCTCGCAGAGTCCGGAGGCTGATTCTAGGATGTGCATCGGACCAGAGAAATGAACTGAATAAGCCATTCACCCTCTTAAAAAAAGAATAGGGGATCCAGACTGGAGAGTTCCTTAAAAAATACAGAAAAACTGGAAGAATTTTCATCTTTAATAAGTTGACTCTACCAATCAGGGACAACGGCAAGTGTCTCCATGCCTCAAGCTGCAACTTAACTTTGTTCAGTAAAGGGAACAAGTTAAGAGACATGTAATCCCCCACCCTCGGTGAGATACGTATACCCAAATACTTGAACTCCGATACCCAGGGATGGGAACCCTTTTGGTTGCCAAGGCCTGGGCATCACTGTCAATGGCCATGACCGTAGACTTTTTCCAATTTACTCGGAGTCCGGAGACATCAGCAAATCTATCTAGTATCTGAAACACTGCCTCCAAGGATGATCCGGCATCTTGCAGAAACAGAAGCATATCATCCGCGTAGAGGGCAGTACATTCCCGTATACCTCCCACCTCCAATGCTCTCACCTCAGGTGATCTCCTTAAAGCTATAGCCAGAGGCTCTATAATTAGGGCAAATAGGGATGGGGATAGTGGGCAACCCTGCCGTGTGCCTCTACCCACTAAAAACTGAGAGGACACTGAGGTACCCAATTTTATGACAGCCCGGGGCTTACTATACAAGAGTGAAATCCATGTCATGAAAACATCCCCAAATCCCATGTGACGCAATACTGCCAACATATAATGCCAATCGACAGAGTCAAAGGCTTTGGCCATGTCAAGAGACACTACCGCCCTAGTTCCCGCATTAGCATGTTCTATCTGCAAATGAGCGAATAGCCTGCGTAGGTTAGTGTCCGTCGATTTTTGAGGCATAAAACCAGTCTGGTCTATGTCCACTAGGGTAGTAAGGACCTGTGACAGTCTTGTAGCTAAAATTTTTGTGAGAATTTTAAGGTCTTGGTTTAAGAGCGCTATATGTCTGTATGACGAACAAGACAACGGGTCCTTACCTGGCTTCGGTAAAAGAATCACATGTGCCTCTAGCATGGAATGCGGCAAGCATTTATGTTTCAGACAAAAGTGGAATAAGGCCTTCAGTCTAGGGACCAATTCCTCAATATGCTGTCTGTACCATTCTACGCCAAAGCCATCCGGTCCTGGTGACTTGTGCGGAGGGAATGCCCTGATAGCGGTTTCAATTTCCTTTTCAGTTATGTCAGCCTCCAGAACATCCCTGTCCGAAACAGACAGGACCGGAATGTTCAGGGACGACAACAATGCATTCAAATGTTGCTTGTCATACTCTGGTATAGGGGTATAAAGGGTTTTATAATACTCCACGAAAGTTCCATAATGGCTACTGGGTCTGTAAGAATGTCTCCCCCGCAGTTTTTAATACATGGTATATTCGTCTGTATTCTCTGATCCGCCACTAACATAGCCAGTAACTTACCATTCTTATCACCCTGTTCAAAAATGGATTCCGCATACTTCTGCCTAGACGTATGTGTTAGGTCAGTAAAGTGCAAAGCCAGTATACGTCGTGCCTCCAACAAGTCATTATAAGTTTAGTCAGAGTTGTCATTTACATGTGCAACTTCACATGTCCTTTCCCTGTCTTGCAGTTCTTGTTCTTTCTTATTATAAGACCTACGCACCTGTTTGATAGCCGAAATATAATGGCCCCGCATACAAGCCTTACTGTGTCTGGGTTGGCGGATCCTACATTGTCCTTCCAATATCCCGAGAATTGTGGGGCTATCTGAGATGACACCTCTTCTACCTCCAACCAACCTGGGTTTAATCTCCAAGCCCCCCTTTACAGGCCGAGGGGATACCAATGTGCACTAATAATGGTGTATGGTCTGAAAGGCCCCCAGCTAAATAATTTGCACCTCCCACCAATTGCAACATAGGTGCATTAGCAAAGGCCATATCTATCCTGGAGGACGACCTATGAGTTTTCGATAGATGTGAATAGCTGACTGTATTAGGGTTTTTCCATCGCCATAGTTCTGTCAGAGAGGCTGTAGCCGCCCAGGCAGAAAGATCAGCAGACGCCACCCTGTGCGCATTAGAGGAATCCAGAGTAGTAGAAAGAATGGCATTAAAATCCCCTGCTATGATAAGAGGTAGATGCATATGTGGGGCTAATTTACTTAAAAGATCATAGAGAATCTGAACCTGAAAAGGTGGAGGCACATACACATTCACCAATACCATCTTGCATGTATTGATATCAGCCACAACAATGAGGAATCGGCCACCCGGATCCGAGATCACATGATGTATGGTGCAAGGTACCGCCTTACTGATCAAAATTGAAACTCCCCTAGAGTAGGTAGAGTAGGTTGCATGTAATGCCCGTTGTATCCAGGCTCTGCGTAAGGACAGCACCCTGCTCCCATCCAAATGCGTCTCCTGAAGAAACACCACGTGTGGAGTGACCGACTTTAGATATTGGAACATCAAGGCTCGACGAAATTTGTCATTTAAGCCTCTAACATTCCAAGATATCAAATTAACACTAGAACCTGCCATAAGATGTACTGGAATTTAAAATAGATAGCACCTGGTGCCATCAAATTATGAATATAACATACAGGTATGCTACATATCTTATATAACCACCTAGTAATTTGCACATTAAGTAATTGAAAGTGGTAAGCTGCACCATCAAAAAAGAAAAATCCCACAACCCTCAAAACTACCTGCTGCTGTGTAGCAAAACAACACAACTGGTACACGCAGCTTTCCCCCAAAACTTGTCCAGAAAAAGTCCTGGAAAACGTGGCCTCAGAAAAATTGAAAACAAAAATAAAAATAAAAAAAGGTAAAAAAGAGAGCAAAAAACCTCTCCCAGAGTCCATCAGTTTGAAAGACATAGTGTCCGTGCCTTTTAAGCTCCGTGCCTCTGTTACGGATGTTCTTTTAGTCCTCATATTTGAGTCTCCCATCTCCCTCCAAGCATGTTGTATGGTCCTGTGTGAAAAACATAGGCAAGGGACCCGCTGCCTCAGATCAATCCTAATACAGGATACTGTACAGTCATATTCGTGCATGCAGAACTATGCACATAACAGCATTTCTTCTGCCCCCCTCCCCCCCCCCGCCAAAAAACTTTAGGCAGGAGAAAAGAATCTTTCCGGGCACCAGCAACAAGTGCAAAAGAAATAGCAAAACGAAAACAAAACTTCAGCCAGCAACTTGTAGCTATTTTACTCACATACTGTCAATCCAGTCGCTAGCCTCCAAAGGGGTGTCAAAAAATCGCACGGTGCCTTTGTATGGAATTCTCAATCTGCTAGGGTATAACAATGCTGTACTTGATTTCTTTCTCCCGTAACCTGCGTCTCACTTCGTTAAACGATCTGCGCCTCTTCTGGACCTCAGCCGAGAAATCCGGGAAAAACATTAGCTTTGTGTTTTCATAAGGCAACTCCGGGTGCTTTCTTGCTTCAGCCAATATCATGTCCCTATCTCGATAGTTCAGAAACCGTACCAGGAACGGTCGCGGTGGTGCCCCATCAGGGCGACGGCCTGTTGGAACTCTGTGGGCTCTTTCTACCACATAAGTGGGTGGCATGTCAGGCAAATTCAATATTTCCTTAAACAGTGATTCCGCAAATATTGCTGGGCGTAAGCCCTCCGCACCTTCTGGTAGGCCCACCACGTGGATGTTGTTGCGTCTTTGTCTGTTCTCGGCATCATCCACTTTGTTCGCCAGTGTGTGTACCAGGGACTGTAATTCATTTATCTGGGAGGAATGAGAACCCTGCTGGTCTTCTACAGTGCTTACGCGGCCCTCAGCTTCCGAAAGTTGTCCCCGGATTTTGTCTAAGTCATGACGAATGAGGGTGCATTCTGAAGCCAGGTGTTCCACTTTCACCATCAGCATGGTCTTAAACCCCTCTATTGCAGCCAGGATGGGTTTAGTTATTGTCTCCGGTGTTGCTTCTAGCAGAGCTGGAGACAGGGGGGCTTCCATCTCCCCACCAGGTGCCGCCATCGCCACAGGAGATCGTGTCAGGCTCTGCTCCTTCCTCCCCCCACGTTGTGCTCCGGAGTCAGAGCCTAAGATGGCGCCCGGAGAGCCGGCGGCCCGCCCCTTACCCGACTTTGGAGTTTTAGCGGGTGCCTGTGTCTTCCCCCGGCCCTTCGCTGACATAATTCCAGTCACCGATGGATGCAGGTCAGACGGAGGACACAATGGTAGTCTTTGAAGAAGGGAACGAGGATATAAAACGGGCATACAGGCAGGATCTGCACGGAGCTCTTCAGGCACACGTCCTCCTCGGCTCACATCCCGGCCACGCCCCCAGAAATGTTATTTCTAGTGAGATACCCTACATTAGTTAAACACTTCTAAAGGGATGCAGATCCAGCTGGTTTTCGCATCAGAACACTGGAAGTGCATCAGGTGATTATAATGAACAAGACCCTCCCATTCAGAATCAGTATCCAACGGAAAAATCCTTCCAATTGTATTAAATCACCCAGAGGAGATTGATTTTTTTCTTAACAAAAGTGAAGTTACTCTTTACATCAACTTAGCAAACATCTATTTTTTTTATCATACATTTTATCATCTTCTCTATAATATTAATGACAGTTTTTACCATTTACCAACCGCCTAGGTGTAAATATAAGTCCTGATTTTACAGCAGAATACAAGGGCTACGGCTGCAGCTAGGTGCCATAACCCCAGTATTAAAATTTTCAGCAGCTTTCACTCTTTCTTCTAAAAGTGATCCAAAGTCAACCAAAAACGTAAATGCATTTTATTAGGATTTTATGTGATAGACCAACACAAAGTAGCACATAATTGTGAAGTGGAAGGAAAATGATAAATGGTTTTCCAAATTTTTACAAAAAAATATATGAAAAGTGTGGTGTGCATTTGTATAGCGCCCCCCTGAGTCAATACTTTGTAGAACCGCCTTTCTCTGCAATTAAAGCTGTAAGTCTTTTTGGGGATGTCTCTACCAGCTTTGCACATCTAGAGAGGGACATTTTTGCCCATTCTTCTCTGCAAAATAGCTCAAGCTCTGTCAGATTGAATGGAGAGCATCTGTGATCAGCAATTTTCAAGTCTTGTTACAGATTCTCAATTTGATCTAATATACTTTGATCTAAACCATTCTATTGTAGCTCTGGCTGTATGATTACTAACGTTTTCCTGCTGGAAGGTGACCCCTCTGCCCCAGTCTCAAGTCTTTTGCATGCCCCGTACACACAAGTGGATTTTCCGTCGGAAAAAACTTGGATGGTTTTTCCATTTGGAATTCCACTCAAGCTTGCCACTCAAGCGGTCACACAAAAGTTCTCTGAACTTTCGACCATCAAGAACGCAGTGACGTACACTACGACGAGCTGAGAAAATGAAGTTCAATGCTTCCGAGCATGTGTCGAATTGTTTCCGGGCACGGGTAGGAATTTTGCGCGTCAGAATTTGTACACACGATCAGAACTTTTTCCGACCGAAAAATAGAGAACTGCTCTCAATCTTTTGCTGGCTGGAATTCTGCCAGCAAAAGTCCAAAGGAGCATACACACGGTCAGAATTTCTGACCAAAAGCTCACATCTGACTTTTGCTGGCAGAATTTCTGATCGTGTGTATGGGGCTTAACAGGTTTTCTTCTAAGATTGCCCTGCATTTGGCTCCATCCATCTTCCCATCAACTCTGACCAGCTTCCCTGTCCCTGCCAAAGAAAAACATCCTCACAACATGATGCTGTCATCACCATGTTTCACAGTGGGGATGGTGTGTTCAGTGTGATGTGCAGTGTTAGTTTTCCGTCCACACATAGAGTTTTGCTTTTAGGCCAAAAAGTTAAATTTTGGTCTCATCTGACCAGAGCACCTTCTTCCACATATTTTCTGTGTCCCACACATGGCTTCTCACAAACTGCAAACGGGACTTCTTTTGGCTTTCTTTCAACAATGACTTTCTTCTTGTCACTCTTTCATAAAGGTCAGATTTGTGGAGTGCACAACTAATAGTTGTCCTGTGGACAGATTCTCCCACCTGAGCTGTGGATCTCTGCAGCTCCTCCAGAGTTACCATGGACCTCTTGGTTGCTTCTCTGATGAATGCTCTCCTTGCCTTGGCTGTCAGTTTAGGTGGACGGCCATGTCTTGGTAGGTTTGCAGTTGTGCCATACTCTTTCCATTTTCAGATGATGGATTGAACAGTGCTCCGTGAGATGTTCAAAGCTTGGGATATTTTTTTATAACCTAACCCTGCTTTAAACTTCTCCACAACTTTATCCCCGACCTGTCTGGTGTGTTCCTTGGCCTTCAAGAAGCTGTTTGTTCGCTAAGATTCTTTAACAAACCTCTGAGGGATTCACAGAACAGCTGTATTTATACTGAGATTAAATTACACACAGGTGGACTCTATTTACTAATTAGGTGACTTCTGAAGGCAATTGGTTCCACTAGATTTTACTTAGGGGTATCAGAGTAAAGGGGGGCGAATACAAATGCCCACCACACTTTTCAGATATTTATTTGTAAAAAAAACTGAAAACCATTTATGTTGGTCTATCACATAAAATCCCAATAAAATAAATTTACGTTTTTGGTTGTAACATGAAAAAATGTGGAAAATTTCAAGGGGTGCGAATATTTTTTTCAAATCACTGTAAGTATAACATGTTTGTTTTTTTATTTTATTTTTTTAAACAAGACTTTACAATCACTTTAACGTAAGGGATTCTACAAACATCTTTCCACTGTCAAAAATTCTGAGAATACCTATCACCTTTATCTGTGATAGATCTAATGTTTGTCTGTTCAGCTATGCTAAAACATTCAACATTTTCTATGGGGTAGAAATTAGCAAAAGACAAGACCTAGAGTGTGTAGCAGAACCCCCAAAGGGGATGCTGACTGATGAAGAAACATGATTAAATAACAAACATGTTGTACTTACCTGCTCTGTGTAGTGGTTTTGCACAGAGCAGCCCCAATCCTCCTCTTCTTGGGTCCCCAGCCAGCACTTCTGGCCCCTCCTCTTGCTGAGTGCACCTACAACAAAATGCTTGCTCTGGGGGCACTCATGCGTGCTCGCTTCCAAGCTTCCTCCTCACTGGCTGTGATTGACAGCAGGGGAAGCCAATGTACCCCTACTCATTCACATGGGGGGGCAGACTCTGATAAGCCCCCTGCCCGCAAACTCCCACAACCACGGACTAGGGTTGTCAGGGAGAGGCCCTTGTCCCCAACAACATGCACCCCCTCACCCATGTTGAGGGCATGTGGCCTTTTATGGTTCTGGGGGGGCGCTCACTCATCCTGCATGCTCAGATAAAGGCCTGGTATGGACTGGGGGGGCCTAGACGGCACTTTTTTCATTTTTTCTTTTTTTGGCGATAGCTTGCAGCCACAAAAACTGTTTAATTGTCTTTTTTTCTTTAGAAATGTTAGTTTTGCTGCAGCAGGTTCTTTACATGGAACAGATGTGCCACTTTACAGGCAGACTAAGGGGACCCCCAAGCACTATATTTAAAGGAATTTTTTATTTTTATTGTTTCACTTTAAGCATCATTAACCACTTGCCGCCCGTCATATAGCAAAATGACGGTGGCAAAGTGGTTTCAATACCCTGACCGGACGTCATATGATGTCTTCAGGATATTAAGCCGCTGCGCGCCCCCGGGGGCGCGTATTGCAGCGATCCTTGTTGCGGTGTGTCAGCCTGACACACCGCAACTCCGATCTAGGTAATGAGTCTCTGAGGGAGACTCTTTACCACGTGATCAGCCGTGTCCAATCATGGCTGATCACAGTGTAAACAGGCAGAGTCGGTGATCGGCTTTTCCTCACTCGTGTCTGTCAGACGTGAGTAGAGGAGAGCCGATCAGCTGCTCCTCTGAAAGGGGGGGTCTGTGCTGATCGATCATCAGTGCAGCCCCCCCCAAGGATGCCAACACTGGACCACCAGGGACGCCACTAGGACCACCAGGGATGTCACCACAAGGTATGCCACCCTAGATCACCAGGGATGCCAATCAGTGCTCACAATAAATGCCAATCAGTGCCCACAATGGGCATCACTGATTGGCAGGCATTATTGTTTGGCACTGATTGGCATCCATCAGTACCATACATAACAGTACATCAGTGCCCATCCGTGCCACCTACCAGTGCCCATCTGTGCCGCCTATCCGTGCCCATCTGCGCTGCCTATCCGTGCCCATCCATGCTGCCTATCCGTGCCCATCCATGCTGCCTATCCGTGCTCATCCGTGCTGCCTATCAGTGCCACCTATCAGTGTCGCATATTAGTGCCCATCATCAGTGTCATTCAATGCCACCTCATCAGTGCCACCTCATTGGTGCCACCTTATCAGTGCCCATCAGTGCTGCCTTATTAGTGCCCGTCAGTGCAGCCCTATCAGTGCCCATCAGTGAAGGAGAAAACGTACTTATTTACAAAGTTTTGTAACTGAAACAAAAAAAAACATTTTTTTTTCAAAATCTTCGGTCTTTTTTTTATTTGTCTAGCAGAAAATAAAAACCCCAGAGGTGATCAAATACTACCAAAAGAAAGCTCTATTTGTGGGAACAAAATGATAAAAATTTAGTTTGGGTACAGTGTAGCATGACCGTGCAATTATCATTCAAAGTGCGACAGCGCTGAATGCTGAAAATTGGTCTGGGCAGGAAGGTGTATAAGTGTCCTGTATTGGAGTGGTTAAAATCACTGCTCCTGAAAAAACTATTGCTTTTAAAAAAGATTTTTGCATTGATGCAAGACCTGCAGGGCAGTACTCGGGTCCACATACCCTTTTTATGGCCAGTAATTTGCATATAAGTCTTCAAAAAGGGGACTTTTGATTTTTCATGTTCAGGTCCCATAGACTTTAATAGAGTTTGCGACTTGGGGTCAAATTTTTTCCCTGTTTGAGAGTTTTGGTGCAAACCGTGCAGGGGGTGTTTGGCCCATCTCTATTAGGCACTACAAGTAACCATCCTCCTGCAGCTCGCATGAAAAAAAAACATTTTGGGAAAGCCCCTGCTCTATAACTATGAAAAAGCAGAGAGCACAAGGGACAGGAAGGTAAGCCAGATGGAGGAATCGGAGAGAGATGCAGGTACATTCACATTAGATTTTAGATTAGATTCACATTAGATTTTATATGCAACAGCTTCTGGGTGGTCCACAAGTTCAGGATGACCCTTTAGATGTGGTCATCAGCGGGGGGGTCAGAGCTGTAAACAGTCCAGGATTACCAAAATCAGCACTTGCTAGGTCTGCAGGGTGTCTGTGTGCAGTGTCCCCAAATCAGGGGAGCATGTCTCTCACTGACAGCGGATCTCAGAGATGTTGATCTCCTGACTTCTGGGATGATTTATTTTTTCACATGACTATTTTAGATTTGTACTTCCATTGTCTTGTTATTAGAGTATAACTAAAGGCAAAACTGTTTTCTAGTTATGGACGATGGATTAGAACCCCTGTCAACTTTTATTGCTGTCTATGCCCTCATTAGGGAGATCCCCCTCTCTATTTGTCCTGTTTACCATTATCATTGAAAGTGAAAGTAAAAGAAAATCCCAAATTTTAGGTTGTCCCCAGAAAAGTAACAGATGGGAGATCTCCCAATGGGGACACAAGTTTTGGTAATCTGGGAGTCCCCAAGGGATTCCCTTAATTTGTAGGGATTTCCCCTCACTTCCTATTTTTGCCTAAGGGACAGGAAGTGAAGGTAAATCTCCGCAATGGGACACAGATGGCAAAAAAAAAATTTGACTGGGGTTATAACTCTAGCTTACTCGATCAAAAATGGAAAAAAAAAGTTTTGCCTATAGTTCTACTTTAGGTCACTATGTGGAAATTTTAACATTTCCTTTGATGCTCCCACTTCTAATGCCCCGTACACATGGTCGGACATTGATCCAACATTCCGACAACAAAATCCTAGGATTTTTTCCGACAGATGTTGGCTCAAACTTGTCTTGCATACACACAGTCACACAAAGTTGTCGGAAAATCCGATCACTCTGAACGCGGTGACGTAAAACACGTACGTCGGGACTATAAACAGGGCAGTAGCCAATAGCTTTCATCTCTTTATTTATTCTGAGCATGCGTGGCACTTTGTGCGTCGAATTTGTGTACAACGGATTTTGTTGTCGGAAAATTTTATAGCCTGCTCTCAAACTTTGTGTGTCGGAAAATCCGATGGAAAATGTGTGATGGAGCCCACACACGGTCGGAATTTCCGACAACAAGGTCCTATCACACATTTTCTGTCGGAAAATCCGACCGTCTGTACGGGGCATAACACTGCAGCCCCTTCTTCCAGTCGATGTGTCTGGTCCACTAATGTTCTCACAAAAATATCTAAACCAGACACCGTACACACAATATATTTGTACCCTGTAGAAGTGTGTCATCTATATAAGACAAATACTGTACTGTAAAATACATTGTGACTTACAAATGTCTTCTAAATACCTTTTGTTTTCAGATCTGCCTCCTCCACAAGTTGGAGAGATCAAAATTCCCATACTGGAAGAAGATAAAGAGGCCACTCTGACCTGTGATATCTCCGGATCTTTCCTAAAGTATATAAATGTGAGCTGGTATAGGAAGGAATCCGGGACAGACTCACATGCCAGTATAACACCGCTGCCTAATGATGCCTTTAAAATCCATACCAAGAAGAAAGCTAAAGATAAGACCTGTCAATCATCACTGACATTCACCCCATCACTCAGCAGAGACCAGGGGGCAGAATTCATCTGTAGAGTGGAATATCCCAGCCTGAAGCAGCCAGTAGAGAAGAGCACGGGTCCTATAAAATTGACTACACAATCTATGAATGTGACTGTTAAAGCACCACAAAAGGCTTCTTCAAAATAGTCTAAACAAGTACCAAGTCCAGTTACTATGTGATGCACAAGCCTCATAAAGTATAAAAAAAAAGTACTTTCTTTAACTGAGCCAAATCCTCCTTCATTTGTATCTCATACACCACCCCTCAGATACTGCAGCTCACAGTGGGAAAGGTTTAGCAGCAGAGGCAGTGCTGTCAATCCAGATAGCAGTAGGCAGGACTAGGTGTGGCCAGGCTCTGATTGACAAGCTACAGGCTTATAGCCACACCCCCTGAACATGGGCGTCCGCAGAACTTTTTTTCGGGGGGGCATCAATTTAAGGTCACCCATGCTCTGACCCTTTTTGACAATGTCATCACAGTAAGAGACTGCAGACGTAGTAGAGGAGATGGTCAGAGACTGCAAACATGGTACAGGAGACGGTCAGAGACTGCGGACGTGGTACAGGAGACGGTCAGAGGCCGCATACATGGCACAAGAGACTGCAAGAGACTGTGGACATGGCACAAGAGATGATCAGAGACCGCATACATGGCTCAAAAGACTGTAAGAGACTGCGGACATGGCACAAGGGACTGTAAGAGACTGCATACATGTGGGGGGATAGGAGAGAGACAGAGGGGTGACAGAAAAAGAGGGGGGTGATAGTAAGAGAGGGGGGTGACAGAGAGAGAGAGGGGGGGTGACAGAGAGAGAGGGGGTGACAGACAGAAAGGGGGTGACAGAGAAATACAGAGGGGGTGACAGAGAGACAGGGGCGGTGAGAAAGACAGAGGGGTGACAGAAAGGGTTGATGGGGGGTAAGTGAGAGGGGGGTCAGAAAAAGAGACCCTGTCTGCAGTCCTTCTAGTGCCCCTATGTCCCAGTGGTGTGTGTAATGCTCAGTACGGTAACTTGCATGCCACTGTGCCAGTAGGATTTACATGATGGCCAGCAGCTGGCAAGACTCGTTTTCATTCAGGGTGAGGACAGGAGGTGCTCTGTTCCCTCCATTGAATCTATGATGTGACACGGAGCGGTCCCTGGCTGCTTGCATTTCCTGCCCGTCCTTGTTCACTGAATCCCCGGTCAGTCTGTCCTCCAGGCCTGGGAGCGGTGAGGAGGTTTAAGGAGTCCTGGGGTTCCAGGCTCTGGGAGGCGCTGGGGACGCTGTGCCCACTGTACCTGGCGTCTTGTTCCTCTCCTTTCCCGTGGCCTCTGTCTCCTGGGCCGCTCTCTCGCACTGTGTAGATCGGGTGATGTCATCCGGCCCACCCCTTGAGGTTTTTGAAGTCCCACTCCTCGCACCAGCTGTCACCGGCCCTGCTAAACTGTGTGCAGGTGTGAGCAGGTCCAACCACCAGTGCTTGGATAAGGACCGAGTGTAGAACCCCGGATCCGATCCCTGATTCCAGGGCAGGAGGCACTTGCCTCCCCCCTTTCCCCTACCTGCGGATGCCCATGTCCCTGCAGCATTTTCTCCACCCACTTTAGTGCAAGCAGACACAGCCTACATGAGAGTGACAATTCTGCTCTGAATTCAGGAGCAGTGCAGCATAGTTACCTTCCCACCACAGGAAGATACATTAGGTGAACTTCACTGGCAAGAGCAACAGGCATGTGTGGGACTTTGCAGGGGACAAAGAAGATTGTAAGTGTAGATACACTTTGGTTACATATTTCTCCTCTAGGGGGCCATGAACAGCTCCATCAGGCTTTTACAGGTTTTAAGACCAGTCCCCTCAGCCTCCTTTTCTCTATGCTCTGGCAGAAAAAAAAGCTATTTCATAGGTTATGTCATAACTTCTTAGGGTACAATACAATTCAGAATATAATACAATTTAATAGAATGCACAATATACAGTAATGCGATAAGATCATTTGTAGCATGTCACTCTGTTATTATTCACTTATGTTTTAATATTTTTAATGGTATAAGTATTAATATTACTTTTATGATTTTATCTTTTCTAATCCATTTTATCGCACTCTATTTTATGGATTTGGTAAATTAGTTAAGTTCATTCAGTGAGTCCCTCGATCATGTTATTTGTTTATAGATTCTAACTAAATAATTGTCATGGTTATGCAGTAATGTTTGTCTGTCCGCTTACCTCTCTATTCTGACTCCAATTGTTGTGAAGCGATTTATCCCTTGGGAAACCTCTATGCCTGGACTGTATAAGATATAATCACTGCGGACAATCCTCATCAGATAGCTTGAACTCACCAAATACTGATTCCATCCACAAAGGTACTTTTATTCTGAACATCAGGTTACAGCAGATGACAGGATACAAACAGATGAATAGGTTGTGGTATTTATGCAGTCAAAAGATGATCTTGTCTGTAGCTTACAATGCAGAATACATGTGCCCTGCTCAAGTGGCCTGTTAGCTGCATCCATGACACAGGAAGTACAATAATAGGAAGAAGGATGGAGCATTACATTCAAAGAAAGTGTGTCATAACATCAGGAAAAGGAACAAGAGAAAATAAGTGCATTTCCACAAAAGGTCACTAGATGGCAGCATGTAAACTAAATATAAACGTCCATAGAAAATGGTTAGGAAAAACAATCTATATAAATTCTATGCCCCGTTGGGGCGGCAAACTCTCCATGTGTTCAGCTTAAGAGGTCAGCCACTCTCACCGGGCTGCTTAAGTAATCTCTCCTCAAAGCATGGCTCCACCCCAGCCTCTATCAGGGAACTCTATATTAACCTGTGTACTGCAAGCCAGCCCTGCTGATCAATATTGTGTGTTTTGGCTTCCGTGTGCTCATTGCTTTGTGTCCTACATCTGATCTTGTTTACCAATCTTGGCTTGTTCTTGACTGTCCTCGTCTGCTTCATATCCCAAACTTTGGCGTGTTCTTTGACTATCCCTATCTGCTTGTTGCCCTGACCTTTTGGCTTATCTCCTGATTATCCTTTGTTGTTCCAGGCTGCTGCTTCCTTTCTATCCTCCAGTAGTCTACTGTGAGCTGGGAGACCCTGGGGGCCGCGACCTGGAGCCACACTGCAGCAAAGTCCATCCCCACCATCTGGGGGTCCAGGTGAACACCCACTGGCTCTTAGATTCCGTGCCCTGGGAAATCTCATGCTCTTGCTCCCAGTGCTCCCAGTTTCCTGAACCACCCATTGCTCAATTGGCAGCAGTCATCCAAAGGGTCCACTACCTTGCGGTGCACTCCAGACCCCAACGGGGTGCATCTGTCACCTGGACTCAGGTGAACAGACAATAATGATATAATTGAATATGTATCAAAAGTTTTTTTAAGAATTCATGGACATTAGGAATGTTGACTTTGCTTTAACACTATGATTTTGTATTTATTTTAGAGCCCTGATGAAGTGTTTTGAGCCCCCGAGACAGGTTGTATGTGTTAGGTGATCTTATTATGAATCATTAAAGCTACTTGGACTCTTTTGTGTTTTTCCATTTCTGGGTGCCCACCAAAGGACAGCTTTGCTTTACATGAACAGTCTCTCCAGAGCCAGTGAACTCACTGAGTAATTGTTTCCTCTTTTTTTTTATTGATCAAACAAGATTTGACACTCCTATACCTCCTGGATGTGTCTTTTTTGGATACCATCATAGGAAAGTTCATTAGGTAGACTTCACAGGCATGAATTGCTTAAAACAGGGAAAATCAACACTTGATTAAATTAGAAGTGAAGTGAAAATTCACTGACTCACCACAATTGAGGGGTGGGGGATCCCAGAGTTGAGTAACAGGCTGAAAAGGAGGGGAGGACTTGGATATAGAAATATACTAAGAGAGAGTAGCTCCAAAGGGAAACACACAGCAGTGTAATAGTCACAAAAATAGAAAATGTTTATTAATAAGTGTAGCACCCTCTACCAGAAGGTAGGTGCTAGTAAGGGTTATTTTACTAGGTTATTTAAGCACAGGCAAATTTTGGTAGGCCTATCTAGGCCTGTATGTTTTGATCTGGGAGCTGGGAGTGGTCAGAGTAGCAGTGGGTGTGACCACCTGGGCTCCAGTTCTGAGGTGCCTCCCCTGCTTCCAGGAAGAATGTTCTGGAGGAGAGGCTGGGCCTAGAGCTGGAGTGGCAGCCAGCACATGTGGGAGACCTGACCAATCTCTATCTGGTGTTGGCAGGGGGCGGGCCTCCTATATGAGCTGAGGTCACATGTCACTGGAGAGGAGTAGTCGACTGGGTGAAGTGAGGAATGGAGTGCTAGACAGCCGCAGGAGGACACCCCCATTGGGGTGGGGGGGTGTACTGATCGCAGGAGGAGGTCCGGGGAAAGCTGTGAAGAAACATTGCCTCTACACAGTCATTGGCAATGTCTCTGTCACCACACGGTCGGTGGCAGGGAACTCCTGGAGCAGAGGGGCAGGAGAAGCTGTCGGAACGCATGGTCTGGACAAGTTCCTCATCAAGGGCTCAGGGCTGGAAGGTCAGTGAGTGTTACCACAGTGGATGGCTGGAGGTGCCAGGGAATCTGTAAGGGAACTCTGCTTCTACACAGTCATTAGCAGAGTCTTTATCATGCACACGGTGGATGGTGAGGAGTCCTGGATCAGAGAAGAGACTGTGGGGATCTGTGTCAAATCAGTGTGGCCAGATGGCACTTGGTTTGCAAGTTGGGCTGGCTGGGAGCAGTAGTCCATTTCCTAGAAGACAGGCTTTTAACCTACTGGGCCTCCGGAGAGAGGTTCTGCAGGCCTCAGCCCTTGGAGCAGTGAGCCACCAGAGCCAGTAGAGGGGCTTATTCAGAGTGAGTTCATACTACCCAATAGAAGAGGATGTATCATACTTCAATTAGCAACTACAAGTTTGTGCAGGAGGAATCAAGGTTGGGCAGGAGATGAAGAGATCTAAGACTATTGCTTTTACACGGTCAAAAGTGATGTTTCTGTCCCTCACACGGTGACGGACGGAGAACTCTTAGGAACAGTAGTTTGCATGGAGATGCAGGGGAAGATGTATATCTAGTCTTTTATGCACATTCAATCTTCAGGCTGTAACTTTGTTCAAAGTGTACTGAATTCTTTAAATATGATGGCAATGATTAATTCCATGGGCATCCCATATCCCAATCCCTATCCAAGTTGTACCCCTAAAAAAACAACAAAAACAAAGCTTGCAAAAGACTGTTCATTGTCTCTGGAAAGAATGCATGAAGTCTGGCAGTGGGGTGATTTGGCAGATTGTTTGTCAGTAGTGCTAACACCATGGCTACATAAGATTTCCACAAAAAGGCAACATTCACCACACCACAGTAAAAACCATTAAAGACAACGTTGTCAATAGTGTTAAAAACAAAGAAAAAGACCCGGGCTCATATGCATTACCCACTATCATACCAGCAGTCAACCGTATGCAGAGATGAGGCACTTAGTTGAAAGCACTGATGGCCAAGGAATTGTTGAAACAATTATGAACCTAGCTAGACCAATGGTTTAAACACATCAAAAATAGTCCTTGAAAACAATGAGAGAAACCAATCCGTCCGTATTGTGTGGACTGCTTCTTGATTAACCACTTGCTGCCCGCCCGCCGTCATATGACAGCGGGAGGGTGCAGCTGTTGTTCTGGGCCGCCGTCATATGACGGCGCAGCCTTCCAGGCAGCCCAGGGGGGCGCGCGCCCGCCGCATCGCTCGGGTCCCGGTGCGCGTGCCCGGCGGCCGCGATGTCCGCCGGGCACCCGCGATTGTCCGGTAACCGAGAAGGACCGTTGATCTGTGTGTGTAAACACACAGATCCATGTCCTGTCAGATGGGAGGAGACCGATGGTGTGTTCCTTGTACAGAGGAACACCGATCAGTTTCCTCCCCTTGTGAATACCCTCCCCCCACAGTTAGAATCACTCCCTAGCAACACATTAACCCCTACAGCGCCCCCTCCTGATTAACCCCTTCATTGGCAGTCACATTTATACAGTAATCAATGCATTTTTATAGCACAGATCGCTGTATAAATGTGAATGGTCCCAAAAATGTGTCAAAATTCTCCGATGTGTCCGCCGCAATATCACAGTCACGATAAAAATCGCAGATCGCCGCCATTACTAGTAAGAAAAAAAATAATAAAAATGCTATAAATCTATCCCCTTATTTTGTAGACGCTATAACTTTTGCGCAAACCAATAAATATACACTTATTGAGATATTTTTTACCAAAAATATGTAGAAGAATATGTATCGTCCTAAACTGAGGAAAAAATTTGTTTAAAAAAAAAAATTTGGATACTTATTATAGCAAAAAGTAAAAAATATTGTTTTTTCAAACTTGTCACTTTTGTTTTGTTTATAGCACAAGAAATAAAAAACGCAGGGGTGATCAAATACCACCAAAAGAAAGCTCTATTAGTGGGGAAAAAATGATAAAAATTTAATTTGGGTACAGTGTAGTATGATCGCGCAATTGTTATTTAAAGTGCGACAGCGCTGAAAGCTGAAAATTGGCTTGGGCAGGAAGGGGATGAAAATGCCCAGTATGGAAGTAGTTAAACAAATGGCTGCAGGCGCTTAAAGGAAGATGAAGGATCAGATCAACTAGCATGTACAAAAGCTGACAGAGGAACAGAGGCAGAAGAGACTACCTGTTGATATTACAGCCTTATATGTGAAGGTGAGGGGATATCCACTCAGCGGTGGAAGTGGCAGTGCAGCCAGGATGAAAATAACGGAACTAAGTCCCTGGAACAAGCTCACCCAAGGCTGTGCTGATGCTCCTTCCTCACTGACAGATCTGTTCATGTAGGTAGTGGGCCTCCAGTAAAGTCTCTTTCAGAGTTCCACAGACTGCCAGGTCAGCGGATCAGCATGAGAGCTGATGCAGACATGGAGGTGTATAAGATGCTGATAGCACTTCTCCCATCTTCAAAGCTCAGACAGCTTGGTGCGCGCTATGAAAGCAGATGGCTGTACGTGCTGAGAGTTGATCAATTGATCAGGCCCTGATGAAACTCACGTCTTGTGAGTGAAATAGATTGGTGTTTCAACGTCATCTAACCCGGCCTCCCCTGCATCTGCACGGCTCCTATCATCTCTGCCTCTCCACCTGATCAATTGATCAACTCTCAGCATGTACAGCCATTTGCTTTCATAGCGCGCACCAAGCTGTCTGAGCTTTAAAGATCGGAGAAGTGCTATCAGCATCTTATACACCTCCACGTCCGCATCAGCTCTCATGCTGATCTGCTAACCCGGCAGTCTGTGGAACTCTGAAAGAGACTTTACTGGAGGCCCAATACCTACAAGAACAGATCTGTCAGTGAGGAAGGAGCATCAATGCGGCCTTGGGTGAGCTTGTTCCAGGGACTTAGTTCCCGTTGTTTTCATCCTTGCTGCACTGCCACTTCCACCGCTGAGTGGATATCCCCTCACCTTCACATATCAGGCTGTAATATCAACAGTTAGTCTCTTCTGCCTCTGTATCTCTGTCAGCTTTTGTACATGCTAGTTGACCTGATCCTTCATTTTCCATTAAGCGCCTGCAGGCATTTGTTTAACCACATGCCGACCAGCGCACAAAGATATACGTCGGCACAATGGCACGGCTGGGCAAATGGGCGTATAGGTACGTCCTCTTTAAGATGCGGCATTGTGGGCGTGCTCCGTGACCGCGTGTCTCGCGGACTCGATGTCCGCCGGATCACGGAGTGGAAGAACAGGGAGATACCAAGGCATCTAAAGCAAAACAAGGCATTTCCCTGTTCTGCCTAGTGACATGACAGAGATCACTGCTCCCTGACATCAGGAGCAGTGATCGCTGTCATGTGAGTAGTAGCCCATCCCCCCCCACAGTTAGAATCACTCTCTAGGACACACTTAACCCCTTGATCGCCCCCCCCCCCCCCCCAGTGTTTAACCCCTTCCCTGCCAGTGTCATTTACACAGTAATCAGTGCATTTTTATAGAACTGATCGCTGTATAAATGACAATGGTCCCAAAATAGTCTCAAATGTGTCCGCCATAATGTCGCAGTCATGATAAAAATCGCAGATCGCCGCCATTACTAATAAAAAAAAATGATAAAAATTCCATAAAACTATCCTCTATTTTGTAGACGCTATAACTTTTGCGCAAACCAATCAATATACGCTTATTGTGATTTTTTTTTTACCAAAAATATGTAGAAGAATACATATCGGCCTAAACTGAGGAAAAAAATATTTTTTTATATATTTTGGGGGGATATTTATTATAGCAAAAAGTAAAAAATAATGTGTTTTTTTCAAAATTGTCGCTCTTCTTTTGTTTATAGCGCAAAAAATAAAAAACACAGAAGTGATCAAATACCACCAAAAGAAAGCTCTATTTGTGGGAAAAAAGGACATCAATTTTATTTGGGTGCAACGTCGCACGACCGCGCAATTGTCAGTTAAAGCGATGCAGTGCCGAATTGCAAAAAGTGCTCTGGTCAGGAAGGGGGTAAATCCTTCTGGGGCTGAAGCGGTTAATCAGCAAGCAGTCCACACAATACGGATGGATTAGTTCCCCTCATTGTTTTCAAGGACTATTTTTGATGTGTTTAAACCATTGGTCTAGCTAGATTCATAATTATTTCAGCAATTCCTTGGCCATCAGTGCTTTCAACTAAGTGCCTCATCTCTGCATACGGTTGACTGCTGGTATGATAGTGTGTAATGCATATGAGCCCGGGTCTTTTTCTTTGTTTTTAACACTATTGACGTTGTCTTTAATGGTTTTTACTGCGGTGTGGTGAATGTTGCCTTTTTGGCTATGTTTCCACTAGTGCGTCCCCAAAGTCGCGCGATTTTGCCGCGATTTTTTACCGCGATTTTACCGCGACTTTTTACCGCGATTTGAAGCAATGCCTGTATCTATGGACCTCAAGTCGCATCAAAGTGGGACCAAAGTAGTGCAGGGACTACTTTGAAGTCGCTGCGACTTGAAGTCGCACAGATATGAACGGTACTCATTGGAAATCATGGGAAACAATTTGTCATGCGACTTTTCAGTCCCAAGTCGCATGAAAAGTCGCACTAGTGGAAACAGAGCCTTAGTGTAAATCTTATTAACCACTTCCCTACCGCTCTATAGTAATATGACGTCCGCAGGAACCCTTCGTCCCTCCGGGCGGGCGTCATATGACGTCCTGGGATTGCCTGCATTGTGGGGCGCCTGCCGCATCTCTTGGGACCGATGCGCATGCCCGGTGGCTGCGATGTCCGCTGGGCACCCGCGGTTGGCTGCTAACCGAGCAGGACTGTGGATCTGTGTGTGTAAACACACAGATCCACGTTCTGTCAGGGGAGAGGAGACCGATGGTGTGTTCCCAGTACAGAGGAACACCGATCTGTCCCCTCTCCTTGTGAGTCCCCTCCACTTACAGTTAGAAACACTCCTTAGGACACGTAGTTAACCCCTCGATCACCCCCTAGTGTTAACCCCTTCCCTGCCAGTGACATTTATACATTAATCAATGCATGTGACTGGTCTCAAAATAGTGTCAAAAGTGTCCGATCTGTCCTCCGCAATATCACAGTCACAATAAAAATTGCAGATCACCGCCATGACTAGTAAAAAAAATAATGATAAAAATGCCATAATTCTATCCCCTATATTGTAGACGCTATGACTTTTGCGCGATCCAATCAATATACGTTTATTGCGATTTTTTTTTAACCAAAAATATGTAGAAGAATGCATATCGGCCTAAACTGAGGAAAAAAAATGTTTTTATTTTAAAAATTGTGATATTTATTAGAGCAAAATGTAATAAATATTGTATTTTTTTTTTTCAAAATTGTCGCTCTTTTTTTGTTTATAGCACAAAAAATAAAAACGGCAGAGGTGATCAAATACCACCAAAAGAAAGCTCTATTTGTGGGGGAAAAAATGATCAAAATTAATTTGGGTACAATGTTGCACGACCGCAAAATTCTCGTTCAAAATGTGTCAGCGCTGAAAGCTGAAAATTGGCCTGGGCAGGAAGGGGGTGAAAATGCCCGGTATGGAAGTGGTTACTAAATATTTTCTATTTTTCTGACTATTACACTGCTGTGTGTTTCCCTTTGGAGTTACTCTCTCTTGGTATATTCCTATGGTGTCCTTTTATGAAAGTGCGGTAAAATACCGCTTTTCAGTTCTCAGGCATTCTCAGAGGAGATCGCTCTCCTCTGAGTGCCTGTTTATGAAAGTGTGTAGATCACTTCTCATGTTGAGTTGAGGAGCGATCTACAAATGCCAGGAACTCCTGAGATTGGCTCCTCTCACTATAATCTCGCGTGATGTAGCGGGATTACAGTATGAGGAACCATAAAATACAAAGTGTAACACAAATCAGCACACATTATTCCCCAACATATTAATAAAATAATAAAGTTAAATTCCCCCTACACAATATACATTAACCTAATTATAAAAAAAACATTGTTTTTATCAATATTTAAAGATCATACATGTCCCTATTTAAATGTGAATGGTGTATAGTAAATGAATGTAATCCACATATGTAATGCAGCTATACACCATTCATATAAATGTAAAATACATTTATTATCATTAAAAAAAATAATTTTAATAAAGTATACAAGTATAAATATTTATTAATAAATTAAAATAAAATATATTTCATTATAGATAAACATAAAAATTGATAAACTGGTGCAATGCGAGAACACTGCGAATCCACTGCGGGTTCCCGCATCGCACCGACTCACATGTCAGTTCACACTGCCATATGCGAATCGCTGGGGAGTGTCAATACATTGTTAACGACACCCCCAGTTCAGCTTGCATATCGCACTGCGAACTGACAGTCCGGACATGAATCGGATCGCATATGTGTGAACACACATGCGATCCAATTCTGGTCCGAACAGAAAAAAGGGTCCTGTGCGTGTTTGCACCGAATGCGGTGCGATATCAGCCATACTATCTGTACAGCTGATATCGCACCGCACAGACATCGCATGTAATGTGAATGGCAGTGTGCTGCGAATAATATGCGATGCCTGTGCAATGTCCGGCATCGCACAAGTGTGAACTGGGCCTAAAAGTTAACAACATCCCCAAATCAGTTCGCATATCGCAGTGCGATCTGCAAACTCGAACAGTAATCGAATCGCATGGGTGTGAACACCCATGCGATCCGATTCTGCTGTGGACCAAAAAAAGGGTCCTGTAAGAGTTTGGTTCGAGGGCAATGCAAATTTAGCAATACTATCTGTATGGCTGAAATCGCATCGCACAGAGATCGGATGTGATTTTGCACTGCAGTGCGGTGCGAATCACATCCGATCTCGGACACCGCAGCAGTGGGAACCGGCCCTAAATCATATTGCATTTGCACCAAAATGGTACAGGACCCTTTATTTGGTCCGCACTGGAATCGGATCGCATGGTTGTGAACACCCATGCGATCCGATTCCTGCACCATTACATAGTTCGCACTGCGATCTGTGAAATGATCTGGGGGTGTCATTAACTTTACATTGACACCCGCAGTGGTGCGCAGATGTCAATGTAGGTGCGATGTGAAAACCCACACAGGAATCACGCTGGTTCACGCATCGCACAAGTGTGAACCCAGCCAGAGACGTGAACATCTAAAAAAAAAAAATATATATATATCCATATATAGATAGATAGATAGATAGATAGATAGATAGATAGATAGATAGATAGATAGATAGATAGATAGATAGATATAGCTATAGATATATAGATATATAGATAGATATATATATATATATATATATATATATATATATATATATGTATGTATGTATATATATATATATATATATATATATACACTATAAATTCCTATCCTACTGGTTTTGGGGTGTGTAATGGTGGGGAAGATGTGCTCTGACTTCTTGCTTTCTCCAGAATATCAGCCAGTTTCTCGCTTCTCTCTCTGATTCTCCACTTCTGAAATGGTGAATCAGAAAGTGAGAATTCTGTCACAGATCGCCAGTGAGGTGCTGAGATCGCACCTTCATAAACTGGCCGTTTCTGTGAAGTCAGTTACAAATTCTCACTGTGCTGAGATAATCAGCGGAGAACATGTTCTCCGCTGATTATCTCAGTTTCATAAACTGGTTATGAGCTGAGATCAGCGGTGAGACTCGGGATCGCCGCTGATCTCAGTTTCATAAAAGGACACCTATATCCAAGTCCTCCCCTCCTTTTCAGACTTCACAGGCAGACTCAACAGATATTGCAGGGGGGGGCTAAAAGAAAATTGTAAGCCCCCATTCACAGTTAAGCATTTTTGCACATGTATTTGCACCTAATGCCCCGTGCACACGATCGGAAATGCCACCAGCAAAAGACAGATGAGAGTTTTTTGTCAGAAAATGCGACCGTGTGTATGCTCCATCGGTCTTTTGCTGGCGGAATTCCAGGCAGCAAAAGATTGAGAG
Organism: Aquarana catesbeiana; assembly: GCF_042186555.1. Lineage (NCBI taxonomy): Eukaryota > Metazoa > Chordata > Amphibia > Anura > Ranidae > Aquarana > Aquarana catesbeiana. The sequence continues at coordinate 66,760,486 of NC_133329.1, forward strand.
CATGTTCTTAATTCTTCAGTCGGAAAAAGTTACGATCAGAAATTCCGATCGTCTGTACACATTCTGACGCGCAAAATTCCTACGCATGCTCGGAAACAATTCAAAGCATTTAACTTCATTTTTCTCGGCTCGTCGTAGTGTTGTACGTCACCCGCGTTCTTGACGGTCGAAAGTTCAGCGAAGTTTTGTGTGACCGTGTGTATGCAAGGCAAGCTTGAGCGGATTCCGTCGGAAAAAAAATCCAAACCCGTTCGTGTGTACGCAGCATAAGCCTACACAAGTCATCACTTAGCTATAGGAATCCCATTCTTTTCAATACTGGCTTCTTTTACTCTCAGTCACTCGAAGCAAAAAAAAAAATCACAAAAGCAAGAAGGGTGCAGAAGCCTAGTGCATTACCAATGGTATTATTTATTAGAATGTAAAACACAGGCAGTCATATGAGTGTAAGGCACATAACATAAACCCAAAAGAGACTTCACTTGTAGCCTCAATTCTAGATAATCACAAACAATACCTGATGTAGAGCAGACACTGATATGCATTGAGGGTAAACCCTTTTCTTCAGAACTCTATTTACTCATTTTCAGGATCAGGCAGTCCTCTTTCATGCTGTGGCTCTTGGCAATTAAATTAAAGTTCTGGCCTGCCCCAGCGGATCTATAAAGAGGATGAGGCCAAAACTTTAATTAGGTTGTTGGGAGTCAGGGCATGGAGAATTACTCTGCCAGATCCTGAGAATGAGTAACTGACCCTCTTTCTGCTCCCAGCCCCCGCTGCTGAACTGATGGGACCCAAGGAACTTGTATTCATTCATTAGGACTGGAGCCTGTGGCATAACTGTGCATGCACCTAAAGATATTTAAAGAGTCCACTCTCTGCCCCGGGCACCATACAGGAGGGCTGGCTCCCTATCGGTGGCCTTGCCTGGTGGTGTTGTGTTCTGCCATTCTCCCTGAGCTGAAGCTCCAGATCATCTGTGAGAGCTGAAGACAGTGCAGTTCTACTCGGATGAAAGAGGTTGTATTCTGGTGGGGGTACCTATGGCATTGCACCAGCGATCAGCAGATCATTGATGCCATGCAGGTCTCCTGCACAATGTCAGTGTATGGGCTTGCCCGTACATCCCGCACAGTCGTTACTCTCTGACAGGAAGACTCAATATACTACCACAGTGCTGTGGTATTCATTGAGAACTACAAGAAGGCACCCGCTAAGGATGTCGGGCCTTGTAGTTCATTCAGACACTTAGAGCTGTGTGTCTGAATGACGCGGCTGTGTGGGCGAAGTCCCGCGCGGCCGCGCTGTTTTTAAGCAGTGACAGCTGGTATGAGGAACTTCTCCCTCTACTGCTACCACAGAGAGGGGGTAGCGGGGCGGCATTGGGAACATGTTACATGTTCAACCCTAAAATTGACTAGAAAATGTAACATGCTCCCAAAGGTGAAATTATCCTTTAAACTTTAAAGCATGGGTGCTAAACCTGTGGCCCTCTAGCTGTTGAGGAACTACAAGTCCCATCATGCCTCTGCCTTTAGGAGTCATGCTTGTAACTGTCAGCCTCGCAATGGCTCATGGGACTTGTAGTTCAGCAACAGCTGGAAGGCCACAGGTTGAACACACATGCTTTAAAGCAGGAGTCTCCAAACGATGGCCCTCCAATTGTTCAGGAACTACAATTCCCATCATGCCTAGTCATGTCTGTGAATGTCAGAGATTTACAATGCCTCATGGGACATGTAGTTCCGCGACAGCTTGAGGGCCGTAGTTTGGAGATCCCTGCTTTAAAGCATTGCATTACAACAGATGGGCATAACTTTTCACTGAACCTAGTTTTGCAGCAAAATTCACAATTTCATTTTCATTTAAAATTTTAGCAAATTTATATTCTGATTTTATGTCAGGTTGATGAGACTGTTATCAGAAGGACAGAAAATCTCTCTAAAGGAGCCCTGGATAACAGTAGAAACCTGGCAGGGTTTCCAATCCTTCACCACTCTATACAAACTTTGAAATGAAAATTTGGCTGGACATACAGCTTAGGCTTCATGTACACGGGACGTTTTTACAACCTCTCCTGAATGATTTAAAGCGGAAGTCCACCCTAAAATAAAAAATCTATAAAAAAACATTTGAAAAAAAAAAACAATTTTACTTACCAGAAACACCTGTTGCTAGGCAGTCTTCCTAATCTCCCACTTCCTATACCGCGGAGCTCTTCTTTTTCTTCCTCCCTTGCATGTTCTTCTGGGTAATGGGGCGCGCTGTCTTCTGGGACCTGTGTGTGTCTCAGAAGACAGCCGGCCATTCACAAAGCGCAGCGTGACTCGCGCATGCGCAGTAGGAAACGGGCAGTGAAGCCGCAAGGCTCCACTGCCTGTTTGCTTTAGTTAGGATGGTGGCGCCGGCACACGATCTGACAGATGGATCGGCCTGGGGGGGGCGAAATCGTGGGCTTCCTGGACAGGTTAGTGTCCTTATTAAAAGTCAGCAGCTACAGTGTTTGTAGCTGCTGACTTTAAAAAAACAAAAAAAATCGGCCAGAACACCGCTTTAACTTGATAGTAAACCACGTTTAAAACGTTCGTTTTGCCGCGTTTACATGCCGCGCTTAGAAGCGTTTAAAAAAAATATAACTTTTTTTTTTTCAAAATAGCCAAAATGAAAAACGCCTGTAAACGAAACGCGGCTAAACACAAGTTACCGCGTTTAGCCACGTTTAGAAGCGTCTGTCGCTTGAAATGCCTCTAAACTCAGCCTTTGAACCCATTTTTTGCGTTCCAAAAAAAGCCTCTAAACTCAAGAAACAACTGTAGATGACCCTGTGTACATGTACACATAAGATAACATAGAGGAGAGTTCAGGGGCAGTTGAAAAAAATGCCCAACTGCTCCTAAACGTCTGTTTACCAGCAGCCGTGTACATGAGGCCTTAAAAAGGAAGTTCAGCCAGATCTGTAAAAAGTATAAGTCAGCAGTTATACAGCAAGGACTGAAATCTTCAGTGCGCCACCATCTTGGATTTGGAAGAACAGCTGTAACTTCCTGATCAATCACAGCTACCTTCCCACTGTGCATGTGCAAGATGTGCAGATTAAGGGAGACTGTCCTGAAGCCTCCTGGGATGTGTGACGTATCCCAGGAGTCTGCAAGTAGGGGGGAGAGGTGGAAACAACAAACTTCGTCCTTGCCTAGGTGAGAAATAGGGAAGTGGGAGCAAGTGACTAAAGAAAAAATACTGTCTAAAAAAAAAAAAATAGTTTTAGTTTCCAAATGTGTTAACACCCTTAAATTACCTAAAATTACCTAGTTGCGCTTTCAGCGTCATTAATTGTTAACGGCACACCAAACACAGAGGCAAACACACATTTTGCCACATGAAAAAACATGTGACAGTTCATGAGCTACTTTGCCACGTGTAGCACAGCCCATTGAAATCAGCGGGCTGCCCTATGTGTGTCACTGGAAAAACGAACCAGTAAAACACGCGCTCCCACTACTCTGGGTGTGATTGGGGCCTGAAAATGAAATTAATGCGTTTACACAAGAACAGTGAGGCTCCATTCACATCCGTGTGTTTCCAAATGCATGGCAAACCACACAGAAAATGTGCGCTTTGCCGTGCGTTTCAGAAATGTGTTTGTGATGTCATCACATGTTAAAGGCTCCCCAAGTGCGGCAAACGCACCAAAAACTGCAGCAACCATGCGCCACTCCAAAAAAGTTCTGGAGCCTGTCTGGGGCAATTGTTGCTTGTAGGGCAGCCCATTTAAGTGAATAGACTGCCCTATGCGTGATGAGTGAAAACACTCCAAAACAAACGCAAGCAGGAATGTGAAGGCCCCTTGAACCGCCTTTAGGGAAAGGGAGACTTGACTGCTGGAAGCATGGCATCACTGTGGGTGTGAACCTAATAGGGAAGTTAAGTAGCTCCCTTAGGATTGGCTACAAGACCTGAGGTGACTGGGTGGAGCCTGAATCCTAGGAAAGGGGCGGGCTATGCTGAGGCAAATCCAACTGCTCTGAGGAGATTCAGCTGTCACAAGAGTTGTTAGGTGAGTATCCCTCCTCTGTTCTCAGGCACCTCATTACAAAAATCTCACAGGTGCTCTGATCCACCATACTGACTGATCCCCAGCCCCTGCAGGGTCCTCAGTACTTCAGTCAGACATTGGATTAGTACTGGAGCCACTGGAAATGAATTTGCTGGCTCCACTCCTACAATCCCCACTCTGCCCTCAGCTCTACAGGTTCATTTACAAGGCCCTGACCTCTCCTATCATTCATGGACCCCTGTTGCTATCCACACCAGAGTGTGTCCCTCAGCCATCACATCCCCTGAAAACTGCTGCTCTGACCAGAAGGTGTCTCTCCTCTACACCCAGCAGCCTTCCTCTATGCTCATTCCTGCATGGGATGGGGTCCTTCTCCACAGCTGATGGCGCTGATGGCGCTGGCTCCTCTCCTACTTTCACCTACTTTCTGGCCACAACCTGTGAGGACTTTTACTACAGCATCTGCCTCAACCACTTCCCAACCGCCGCACGACGATGTACGTCCTAAGTTTGAACGGGGATATCGTTGTTATGGCAGCAGCTAGCTGCCATAACCCCGGTATCCCTATTTTCGTGCCGCGTCCGGCTTTCAGATAAAAGTGGTCCCTGTGGCGGATTCGCCGCGAGATCACTTTTATCGGTGGCGGGAGAGGCCCCCCCCCTCCCGCCGCGATCCGGTGCCCTCCGCCGCTTACCGGAGCCGTCGGTAGCGGCGGAGGCGATCGCGTCCTCCTCTGTGGTGTGTCTGGAGACGAGTGGGGCCAAGATGGCGCTCACTCGTCTCCATGACACTGCTGGGCGGAAGCGACGTCAAAACGTCACTTCCGTCCACGCCTCTTAAAGGCACATTTTTTCAAATGTCATTTTTCTAAATGACTTTTTTTTTTTTTTTTATTGCATTTTAGTGTAAATATGAGATCTGAGGTCTTTTTGACCCCAGATCTCATATTTAAGAGGACCTGTCATGCTTTTTTCTATTACAAGGGATGTTTACATTCCTTGTAATAGGAATAAAAGTGACACAATTTTTTTTTTTTTTTAAACAGTGTAAAAATAAATAAAATATTGTAAAATAAATAATAAAAATTAAAAAAAATTTTTTTAAAACCCCCTGTCCCGACGAGCTCGTGCGCAGAAGTGAACGCATACACGAGTAGCGCCCGCATATGAAAACGGTGGTCAAACCACACATGTGAGGTATCACAGCGACCGGTAGAGCGAGAGCAATAATTCTAGCCCTAGATCTCCTCTGTAGCACAAAACATGCAACCTGTAAAATTTTTTAGACGTCGCCTATGGAGATTTTTGAGGGTAAAAGTTTGACGCCATTCCACGAGCGGGCGCAATTTTCAAGCATGACATGTTGGGTATCAATTTACTTGGCGTAACATTATATTTCACAATATAAAAAAAATTGGGATAACTTTACTGTTGTTTTATTTTTTTTATTCAAAAAAGTGAATTTTTTCCAAAAAAAGTGCGCTTATAAGACCGCTGCGCAAATACGGTGCAAAAAAAAGTATTGCAATGACCGCCATTGTATTCTCTAGGGTGTTAGAAGAAAAAACATATATAATGTTTGGGGGTTCTAAGTAATTTTCTAGCAGAAAAACCTGTTTTAAACATGTAAACACCTAAAATCCAAAACGAGGCTGGTCTTTAAGTGGTTAATGGACACTGCTGTCCCTATCCTAGGATTTCCAGAGCACTGCCATCACATGTGAATGGACCTCAGACATTGGACACTTGCAGCATCTCACTCCCTGGATTCTGTCAGAGTTCCCTGTGCCCTATAGACAGGAACTGATGTATCCTGTCAGCTCTCATCCCCTCCATCATATCACTCAGCTCCTTTGACTGCATGTGCAAGGGATCAGGTTTCATACTGCAGGAGGCACCTAACAACTCTTTGCATCCCTGCCTCAGCCTCCATGCCAGCCAGCTCTCCTCTTCAGTGACATGTGATTTCAGTATTACAGCCTCCCCAAGTGACATGCCTCAGATTCTCTGACAGGGTTGTGTCACTTGAGGCAGGAGGCTCCTTCTTATTAACCCCTCATGTCCTGGCACAATCTCTGACACACAGGGTCAACTCCTGGACTCCAGACTCTCCTTCCAGCTCTTTCTACAAGCCATCATCAGTCCTCCTACTCTACCTCCATTGGGTAAGTATAATTATAGGGTGGTCTGAGATAAGTCAAGTGTAGCTGTTTTAGGGCCACTGATGCATTTGTGCAGCAGTCCAATCAAATCTTATGTTTACTTTATTGGCTGTCACGCCAGCTGTGGCTCCCATCCCCAGGGTCTGGTTCTCACCTGGGCGGCCCTCTAAAATCAATTTCCCCCCGTCGATTTGCACTTAGTACAGGGGATTAAAAAAATCCATTTTAACAATGGCACCGTGAGTTCACTAATGTGCTGACGCTGGTGCTTTTTGATACACAGACAGTTGACATATAGAAAGATATTTATGTTAATACTAAGGGTGAAAGTCTAAGCAGCTTCCTTGTATTGTTGGGAACTGGCTGCAGGGTTTCTGTGCCTATGCATTGCTCTAAAAATAAAAAAATAAAAAACATGCAGAATTAGTCCCTTCTTCCCTATTCAGTTCTGTGGATCTCAGTTGGGAGGTCTACAAAATATATGGAGGGCTGTGCTGTTTAATTTTGATACTCAGTTTTGCCTTAAAATGGTTGCCTGGAAATAACTAAGTTTTGACTGCAGAAATGTTAGTCTATGGTATATGTATATTGACCTGCGTTGGTAGCTGCCAACTTTATTCACTCTAGCGCTGACTTTTACTCTGCATATGGTTAATATTCATGTACCAGCACAGACCAACTTCTTTTCAGTCATATGCACAGATCGTCAGTGGTATACAACTGCTGACTGTTTAATGAGAGCCACCGTGTGCGCACGACTTTTCTTCCCTTGGCGGTGGTGCCCACCCAGCAGTCGACTTTCTGAATGGGGAATACACCACCTACCAAACCAGGTTCCAAGTTTATCCCTCCTAAGAGGAAGGATGCCAGTGAAAGTCTCAAGGAAGTTGCACTGGCTAGATCTGCACCCTTTCAGTAGGGAAGCATGGATCTTACAGTCGGGATTTAACCGGGGGTTTTGGATCGCTTTCATCCACCCCTAACGCTTCTTCGGGTTTCCTCTCGTGGTGTGGTAACCAAAAAATAAATACATAAAAAATGTGTGTGTATATCAACTTATACAACACTTTCTTTCCCTAGAGGCTTGTCGGTTAATGGTGGTATTGATCAGGAGAATTCCTGGGACCAATACTCTTTTGATACAGCACTTTCTTTGCTAAGTTCTCTGGTGCTTCTACCCTTCTGTTGAAGGCTGACGTTGAATCTGCCTTTCACTTCCTACTGTACACTGCGACTGTTCCATCCCCACAACATGGAAGGTCCTGCCCATCTTCTGTCCTTTTGGGCATTGAGATTTACATTGTGGGGATGGTCTGCCAACTTCCTGGGGTTAGCTTCTTTCCTTGGTTAAATTCCCAGGGGACTCTAGGAAGCCAGGGCTGTAGCAGCTTCAACCTTTTTGGGCCATCTTGTTCTCACATTCCACATACTTCTGATGGGCAGTGCCTTCTGTGGGCCCCTATGATATGTATCAGATACACTCATTATGTACCACTTATTAGCTCCTATGCGTGATGACTTGAAAGCGCGGTTGTCCTTCTTGCACTTCTCTAATGGTCCTTCTTGGATGAATTGAGGAATTGTCGAACACACAGCTGGAGTTTTTTACAGGTCTGCATTCAGCTACTGTAGCTTTGGCATTTTATTCCAGAATGACTGGTCTGCTGAACCTTGGCCGGCCTCATTGGCCCAACTATTTGTTGTGTAACATTATGCTGTTAGAGCCCTTACCTATTATGGTCAAGTGGTTAAATGCCTCTCTGCACGCTCTTCACGTTTGTTCTCCCTGTTGTGTTTTTCTGGTTCTTGTATGTCTTCAATTGACTGTGTGTTTTCAGATGTAGCTAATTTCTGTGGGTCTTCTTTGTCCTTCCTTTTTTGTGTAGTCTCGTTTCTGACTCCAGTTTCTCACCCTCCGTGCCTCCCCTCCCAGACAATCCAGGTAACTTGTCGGCAACTTTCAGACGAATAGATCCCCCCACCTGTCGATGATATCTACCTTAACCCCTGGGGGTCGGGCACCTGGATCTTTTCTCCTACCTCCTCGACCTGCAGGATATAGTTGTGGCTGGTTCGACAGTGGGTACTGCTCCCTCTGTTGTATTGTTTGGTTCAGACTTTTCAGCTGGGAGGACATCTCCAAAGTTTTCTTATTCAGAGGATTTTGAAGGAAAATGGTTGGAAACATCTGACTTGCTTCCCTTATTCTTGACACCTTTTTTCTGTGCACAACTTAACCGACATCTTCTCCATTTTGCCCTCTGTCTGTTTTTGCATTCAGCGCTCTCTTGTTTCGAGTTGCCTTTTCTTGGGCATTCTTTGGCACCTTTAGGGTTTTGTGAACTTACTGCCGCGGACAAATGCCCAGTTTATGGTAAATTAGAATTTTTTGGGGTCTTGCGCCTTTTCCTTTTCCCAGCTGGTCTGGCCTCCTCATGATTTTTCCCACGTATTCTTTTCCCATTGGCGCAGCCATTGCTGCCCATGGGGTGTTTTTTTTTTTTTGGATGACAGAGATGGCTTTTAGTTAGATGGGAATCATTCAAATTTTTGCTACATGTTCGTCCTCACCTTTTGTTCTGATTTCATGTCTCTCCCCAGAATTACTTTGGATCATCGTTGACTCCTTCATTTATTGGGCCCTCTTGCCATGCCGAATTTTGATACTGTGGGGAGAATTTTCCTTTGCAGTTGGCAGAATCCGTTGTTGCAGTTTTCATGGCCTACACTGGCTGCTGGCATTACCTGAGACAATTTGTTTTAGGCCCCTTCATTCTTACCATTCATGTATGGGGTAACAATGTAGGGCATTACCGGCCTGTGGATTCCACCTCCTCTATTAAGGATGGTATTGCTCCATGTTGTGCCAGTTTTACCTATCTATTGTTTGGGCCAACATTGTTCCCCCTTTTCTGGCCTTGGCCCATCACATACAGTGGGGACGGAAAGTATTCAGACCCCCCTAAATTTTTCACTCTTTGTTATATTGCAGCCATTTGCTAAAATCATTTAAGTTCATTTTTTTCCCTCATTAATGTACACACAGCACCATATATTGACAGAAAAACACAGAATTGTTTACATTTTTGCAGATTTATTAAAAAAGAAAAACTGAAATATCACATGGTCCTAAGTATTCACACCCTTTGCTCAGTGTTTAATAGAAGCACCCTTTTGATATAATACAGCCATGAGTCTTTTTGGGAAAGATGCAACAAGTTTTTCACACCTGGATTTGGGGATCCTCTGCCATTCCTCCTTGCAGATCCTCTCCAGTTCTGTCAGGTTGGATGGTAAACATTGGTGGACAGCCATTTTTAGGTCTCTCCAGAGATGCTCAATTGGGTTTAAGTCAGGGCTCTGGCTGGGCCATTCAAGAACAGTCACGGAGTTGTTGTGAAGCCACTCCTTCATTATTTTAGCTGTGTGCTTAGGGTCATTGTCTTGTTGGAAGGTAAGCCTTGGGCCCAGTCTGAGGTTCTGAGTACTCTGGAGAAGGTTTTCGTCCAGGATATCCCTGTACTTGGCCGCATTCACCTTCCCCTCGATTACAACCAGTCGTCTTGTCCCTGCAGCTGAAAAACACCCCCACAGCATGATGCTGCCACCACCATGCTTCACTGTTGGGACTGTATTGGACAGGGGATGAGCGGTGCCTGGTTTTCTCCACACATACCATTTAGAATTAACTCCAAAAAGTTCTATCTTGGTCTCATCAGACCAAAAAATCTTATTTCTTACCATCTTGGAGTCCTTCAGGTGTTTTTTAGCAAACTCCATGCGGGCTTTCATGTGTCTTGCACTGAGGAGAGGCTTCCGTCTGGCCACTCTGCCATAAAACCCCGACTGGTAGAGGGCTGCAGTGATGGTTGACTTTCTAGAACTTTTTCCCATCTCCCGACTGCATCTCTGGAGCTCAGCCACAGTGATCTTTGGGTTCTTCTTTACCTCTCTCACCAAGGCTCTTCTCCCCCGATAGCTCAGTTTGGCCGGACGGCCAGCTCTAGGAAGGGTTCTGGTCATCCCAAACGTCTTCCATTTAAGAATTATGGAGGCCACTGTGCTCTTAGGAACCTTAAGTGTAGCAGAAATGTTTTTGTAACCTTGGCCAGATCTGTGCCTTGCCACAATTCTGTCTCTGAGCTCTTCAGGCAGTTCCTTTGACCTCATGATTCTCATTTGCTCTGACATGCACTGTGAGCTGTAAGGTCTTATATAGACAGGTGTGTGGCTTTCCTAATCAAGTCCAATCAGTATAATCAAACACAGCTGGACTCAAATGAAAGTGTAGAACAATCTCAAGGATGATCAGAAGAAATGGACAGCACCTGAGTTAAATATATGAGTGTCACAACAAAGGGTCTGAACAATTAGGACCCTGTGATATTTCAGTTTTTCTTTTTTAATAAATCTGCAAAAAATGTCAACAATTCTGTGTTTTTCTGTCAATATGGGGTGAAAAATGTAAGGGGGTATGAATACTTTCCTCCCCACTGTACTTTGTTCTTGTTTTTAGTTCTTGTTTGAAGCTGTTTCGCCGCAAGGTGAATGCCTATGTTTTCAAATTTGTCCACAGGATTGGTGGCATTGTTGTCTGCCGCTGGGGTCTTGAGGGAGATAACAGTATTTATTAAGACCTGATGGGGTTAATTTAAATGATTGGCATAAATATGTTCACCTCGGCCTACAACTTGATGTCGAGCAGGTGCTGGCTGCGGTGGGGCGCTCGTCAGTGTACCACTGACTTGCCTATGGTGGTTTTAACCTTGCCAGCAATTGATGTTGCTTTATGGGCTATGTTCAAGTTCAATTCTGGGGTCAGTCTGATGCCTGTCTGGCACTGATAGTAAGGACATGCCACTTAGACTATGTGAGTTTATGTTTATGGGTGCACACGGTATACTATGACTGGCATGTTTGGTAAATTCTGGGGTTAGTCTAATGCCTGTCTGGCACTGATGGTAAGGACAGGACTCCTAGACTATGTGAGTTTATATTTATGGGTGCTCATGGTATACTGTGACTGGCATTGTTTGGTACATTTGGAAAGTTGTACTTTGAAAAGTTCAATAAAGCTGTGGCCTTTCCCTATTTCTAACTTAATCAGCTTCTGTGTCTTTTTGGGGGGGGCAAGGTATTGGTTTATTAGTTGGCCATAAATTAGCCTATGCTTCTCAGCAGTCATGCGTTTTCGCTATGTGGAGATGTGAAGAAGACCTGACAACTGAGTCCATTCCCTCCTATGCACTTGTATAAGGATGGCCATACACTATGCAATCTGATTGTACAATCTCTGTACAATTCCCTTTAGATTTACCAGAACTACACACCTGACCAATCCATTTAATTTGTATCCAATTAGACAGGTCCTTGCACTACAACGCTGATGGGAGATCTAAAGGATCCCAGGTCTTTTACAATACAATAGTGTATACTGAAAAATATATTGCCTTAGGCCGGTAAAGTGTTCAGGGTTTGGCTTGAAGAAAAGGTGGTAACCCTACACAGGAAGGAGTTCACCAGCTGACCTCAATAGCACACACCCTTAATCCTCTACCTTCCTACTCCAGCCGATCACTACCACCCCTTATCAGGTGCACGGTTTCTCTATGCAATCAGTGAATACCGTTCACACTAAATACACAGCCATAGGTCGTTCATTTGGCAGAGTGTGCAGGAGCTGAGCGATTAGATAACAGCCTATGTGGATAGAGCTGTAATATTGAAAACAGAAGAAGTATGTCCTGGGTTCTGTAAAGCTCACCATAGACTATGCAATCTCATTGTACAATCTCCTTTAGATCTACCATCAACTATGTAGTGCAAGAGCCTGCCTGACTGGATATGTGATTAGATAGATGGTGTGTCCTCCTATTATATAGTTTTAGACCTATATGGTCTACGGGTGGAAAGTAAGCTGATGGTTTTGGGAATAGACCAAAACTAACTCCCCATTGTCCTTCAGTGTAAAAATGTAGCTACATTTTTTTTTTTTTAAAGTAAATTTTTATTTGGTTTTGTGGTACAAGACAAACATACGAACATAAATACACATATTTTGAGCAAACATTGCTCATTGCAATACAGAGTGTAAGACAATGGTATACATTTGGCATACATGTTTTCATATTGTACAGCTGTATATGTCTATTTAATTTTATTAATAAACTTGGTATCATTGACTGGAATTTCTTTATTAGCTTTATATGGCAGGTGTGATAGAGTTTTCAGAGCTAGTCCACAGACCCCATATTTTGTGAAATTTTTTTGGGCATCCTCTGGCTTCGTATGTTAATTTGTATAATGGTATAGCCTGATTAACCATGTTCAGCCAGAATGCTATCGTAGGTGGGGATTGTGATTTTCAGTGAATAGTAATAGATTTTTTGGCGTAAAATAATACAATTCTCAGGAAAGTTTGCTTGTTTTTGGATATACTCTCATCATCCACATATCCTAGTAGGCATCTCAGGGGATTGCAGATATTAGGCAATTGAGTCAAGGAACTGACAAAAGCAGTGACCCCTGACCAGAACCGCCTGACCTCGGTGCATTCCCACATCAAGTGGAAAAAGGTGGCCTCCATGATGCTGCATCTGGAGCACATTGCCGATGGTAGTTTTTTAAGTTTAAATAATAAGGATGGCGTAAAGTATGCTCTGTATAATAGTTTGGTCTGTATGACCCTGTCCCTGGAAGAGATGACAGAGGGGACCTGGAGGGGGAGTATGTCCTGCCAAATATCCTCCGTCAGCTCAGGGATATCAGCTTTCCACTTAGTGAGCGTGTTACTGAGTCTGTGCATTGTGGTGTGGAGTAGAGTTTTATAATATGTGGAGATTAATTTGTCATGGGAAGGATCTATTAATAATTGCTCTAGCGGAGATAATCGAACAGTCATTTTACGCAACCCAAACTGGGTGGTTGCTGTGTGGCGTATTTGCAAATAAAGAAAATAAGCTGTGCGTGGCAGTTGGTAGTCCTGGCGAAATTCCTCAAATGACCGAAACGTATTGTTTGAGAATAAATGCATTATGGTTTTTACCCCTTTTTTCGACCAGTATTCCCCATCTGTCCTACGGGCAAATTCCTGTAGATTTGGGTTCCCCCATAATGGAGTGTTTGGGGAGTAGATATGATGCTCAGTATCTGGCAGCATTTTAGTTAGTTTAAGAATTCGTAAAGTCATTTCAAGGATTTTAGTGCTTTCCCTCCCTCTGAGAGATAGACGGTGGACCAGGTACTGTCGTCAGCGTATAGAGATACTTTCTCTTCTAGGCCCCCAATCGTCAGTCCCTTTATTTCCCCACTGGATCTTATCAGTGCTGCCAGAGGTTCTATCGCAATTGCAAATAGCAACGGTGACAGGGGGCAACTCTGCCTAGTACCCCTTTTAATCAGGAATGGATCGGTTACTGATGTATTTATCCGCAGCCTAGCAGTAGGCTGTGAATATAATAGTTGAACCCACTTGATAAAGGTATTTCCAAACCCAAATTTCGCCAGGACTTCCAGCAAATAAGGCTATTCGACCGAGTCAAATGCCTTGTGTGCATCTAAGGCCAGCACCGCTCTAGTCCCTACAACATCATGGGTGGCCTGCAGGTTTGTGAACAGTCTCCGTAAATTTATGGATGTTGATCGTCCTGGAATGAATCCAGTCTGATCTGCCCCAATAATGGTGGTGATAACTGAGTTCAGTCTCCGGGCGAGCACTTTGGCTAAAATCTTGACGTCTGAGTTAATTAATGATATTGGTCTACAGTACCTGACCGCGAGATTGTGTTTCCAGCGCGATACCATCGCGCTGGTTCTCGGCGACAGGGTACTGTGAATGTCGCGCTGGCTCGCTCATCGGGAAAGGAAAACTTTGTTTTCCTTCCGCGATGAGTGACAGGCAGCGCTGACAGCTGTCTGGTATGAATCCTGAGGCGGGAACACCGCGCCAAATTTTCAATGAAAAAACCGGCGTGGGTTCCCCCCTCGGAGGCATACCAGGCCCTTAGGTCTGGCATGGATTGTAAGGGGAACCCCCTATGCCGAAAAATCGGCGTGGGGGTCCCCCCCAAATCCATACCAGACCCTTATCCGAGCATGCAGCCCGGCCGGCCAGGAAAGGGGGTGGGGACGAGCGAGCGGCCCCCCCCCTCCTGAGCCGTACCAGGCCGCATGCCCTCAACATGGGGGGGTGGGTGCCTTGGGGGAGGGGGGCGCCCTGCGGCCCCCCCACCCCAAAGCACCTTGTCCCCATGTTGATGAGGACAAGGGCCTCTTCCCGACAACCCTGGCCGTTGGTTGTCGGGGTCTGCGGGCGGGGGGCTTATCGGAATCCGGGAGCCCCCCTTAATAAGGGGGCCCCCAGATCCCGGCCCCCCACCCTGTGTGAATGAGTTTGGGGTACATGGTACCCCTACCCATTCACCTAGGGAAAAGTGTCAATGTAAAAAAAAACACACTACACAGGTTTTAAGAATAATTTATTAGTCAGCTCCGGGGGTCTTCTTCCGACTTCGGGGGGTCCCCTTCCGACTTCTCCCGGTGTTCGGCCTCTTCTCCCGGTGTTCGGCCTCTTCTCCCGGGCCCCACCGCTATCTTCTTCCAGCTCTATTGCCAGCGAGGGGCCCGGTCTGCTGCCGCTGTCTCGCCGCCGCTGTCTCGCCGCCGCTGTCTCGCCGCTTCTTCTCTTCTTTTCTTCTTCCCCGATGTTGACACGACGCTCTCTCCGACTCGAATGCTGTGTGCGAGCTGCGGAGCCATTTATATAGGCGGTAACCCCGCCCCCTTACGACGTCATGGTCCCAGCATGCGCAGGGACTCTGGCGTCATAAGGGGGCGTGACCCCAGAGTCCCTGCGCATGCTGGGACCATGACGTCGTAAGGGGGCGGGGTTACCGCCTATATAAATGGCTCCGCAGCTCGCACACAGCATTCGAGTCGGAGAGAGCGTCGTGTCAACATCGGGGAAGAAGAAAAGAAGAGAAGAAGCGGCAAGACAGCGGCGGCGAGACAGCGGCGGCGAGACAGCGGCGACAAGACAGCGGCAGCAGACCGGGCCCCTCGCTGGCAATAGAGCTGGAAGAAGATAGCGGTGGGGCCCGGGAGAAGAGGCCGAACACCGGGAGAAGAGGCCGAACACCGGGAGAAGTCGGAAGGGGACCCCCCGAAGTCGGAAGAAGACCCCCGGAGCTGACTAATAAATTATTCTTAAAACCTGTGTAGTGTGTTTTTTTTTACATTGACACTTTTCCCTAGGTGAATGGGTAGGGGTACCATGTACCCCAAACTCATTCACACAGGGTGGGGGGCCGGGATCTGGGGGCCCCCTTATTAAGGGGGGCTCCCGGATTCCGATAAGCCCCCCGCCCGCAGACCCCGACAACCAACGGCCAGGGTTGTCGGGAAGAGGCCCTTGTCCTCATCAACATGGGGACAAGGTGCTTTGGGGTGGGGGGGCCGCAGGGCGCCCCCCTCCCCCAAGGCACCCACCCCCCCATGTTGAGGGCATGCGGCCTGGTACGGCTCAGGAGGGGGGGGGCCGCTCGCTCGTCCCCACCCCCTTTCCTGGCCGGCCGGGCTGCATGCTCGGATAAGGGTCTGGTATGGATTTGGGGGGGACCCCCACGCCGATTTTTCGGCATAGGGGGTTCCCCTTACAATCCATGCCAGACCTAAGGGCCTGGTATGCCTCCGAGGGGGGAACCCACGCCGGTTTTTTCATTGAAAATTTGGCGCGGTGTTCCCGCCTCAGGATTCATACCAGACAGCTGTCAGCGCTGCCTGTCACTCATCGCGGAAGGAAAACAAAGTTTTCCTTTCCCGATGAGTGAGCCATCTCGGCGCTGGCCCCTGCGACGGGGCTCGTAGGTGTCAAATCTCGCCGAGAAGTGCGGCGAGATTGACACAATATCGCGGTCACCTACTGTATATGACTCACACAATAGGTGGTCTTTATGAGGCTTGGGGATGAGGACAATCAACGCCTCTGACATTGAGGGCGGTAACTGTCCTGTTTTTATAGCAAAATTATAAACTCTCAGTAAATGGGGTATCAAAAGTTCCTTGAATTGCATATACCATTCTATGGGGAAGCCATCCAGTCCCGGCGTTTTGTTTCTGGCAAAGGACTGTATGGCTTCTCCAATCTCCTCCTCTGTCAGAGGATCGTCAAGGAGTGAGGCCTGTTCTTCTTGGAGCCTTGGTAACGAGATGCCGGCCAAGTAATCGTCTAGTTCTACAATAGTATAGTGAGCTTTGGTAGCATATAATGAAGAGTAAAATTTCACAAAAGCATTGACTATTTCCCCAATCTGTTCTACCACTGTACCTATTATATTCTTAATTCTTGGAATACTGCACGGTTGATAATCAGGCCTAGATAAATACGCTAATAATCGGCTATTTTTGTCTCCAAACTCAAAGATTCGCTGATTTTGATACAGTAATTTCTTCTGAGTACGCTCTAAAAGGACTAGATCCAGGTCTCTGGATCTATGTTTCCAGGTATTATGTGTTGCTGGGGAAGGGGTGGCAGAGTAAGCAGCCTCGGCTGCCCTAAGATCCCTCTCCGCATCCCTTAATTTGGACTGGGATGCCTTACGGGCCTGCCCAATCGCCGCCGCAAAAATGCCACGCGTGGTGGCCTTAAAGACATCCCAGGTCAATGGGACAGAGACACTTTGACGGTTGCGTAACCAATATGCTTTCATTTCCACCGTGCCCTGATCCACCACCATCTGATCCGCTAGCCATAGAGGGCTCAGTCGCCACATGCGGTATGAGGTGGGAGGGCCCAGGGCAAGGTCCACCATTAAAGGGGAGTGATCAGACACCGCCCTTGGGAGATATCTGGCCTCAGTCACCCTATTCAATAGCTCAGATGAGGTCTATTCGGGACAGAGTACCATGCGTTTCGGACTGACATGAGTACTCCCTCCCGTCTACGTGCTTCCACCTCCAGGTCTCCACCAGATCAAATTGGGCCAGAAAAGAGCACAGGGGTGTGGGGGGCAATGTAGAGCACTTGAACCTGTCTATGGAATTGTCGAGTACTGTGTTGAAGTCCCCTGCTATCAACAGAGGGCCTTCTGCTATTGCTAGGAGGGAACTCATTACCCGTTCAAAGAATAGTTTAGTGAAGGGTGGTGGGACATAAAGGCTTGTGACCGTATAAGGCTTACCCCATAATTCAAGTACCACAATAACAAAACATCCGTTAGGGTCAGTTTTAACATGCTTTATGGTGATAGGGGCCGATTTTGCTATAAGGATAGACGTGCCTCTGGCATACGTGGAATAAGTAGAATGTATTGCATAGGCAATTTTAGCTCTCTTTAGAGCCATTACTCTTGATCCCTGAAGGTGGGTTTCCTGGAGGAGGATCACGTGTGGATTGTGTCTTGCCAAATAATCAAACATCAGTGACCTTTTGACCTTGGAGTTAAGCCCCCTAACATTCCATGAAACTATACGGAGCTTAGACATGCGTATAAACAAATCATAACTATTCGAGTCCATTTCTCATTGCCCGCCAGAACCCCGCCCTAGGTGAGGTCCAGCGAGCCCTGAGAAATAGACCAGAACACAACTATCTCTGTTATGTTACTCATCAATCTATGGATCTCAATCCTAGATTGCAGAAACTGTAGAACCAAAGAATCATTTTTAAAGTATGCATATACCATTGAACACCAGCGTTGTTTGTAGATAACCATAACGTTGTAGCAAAACCCCTCAAAGTATTCCCCAACAAGTTTTCCCCCCTCCCTAGCCCTCCCGGCTCTCATCCGCCAACATATGAGAGCTTTATTCCCATAACCAAACCTATTTGGCAAGAGGGCCATGGCTCAGACCCCTAGCCGACTAATCTCAGGAGACGTGGAAAGGTCCACAGCTCTGGGTCTCCATCCGCGTTTGTCCGCACAAAGCAAAGAATGTGTGGTGTCTCTTGGCCTGAAAAATCATGGTGGTAAAAAATAATAATACTAAGAATAATAGAAAAAGGAAAAATAAAAGTCAGGGAGGATGATAGGTTGCTGAGTGGCATCCGAGGGTAGTGTGGGAGATGTCTTCTTCTTCAGAGATATGCAGGATTTATAGTCCCGTCTCGACTGCTTGTAGATGTAGATGTATTTTCTGCTTCTTGGGATGCAGGAGAGGAAGTCCCATAACAGCTGCAATGGGGTGTAGTGAAGGCCTCCAGGTGGGCTTCATGTATAGTGAGACACTACCGGGGGGGAGATCTCCTATCCTGGTTCCTGCGATTCGGATGTGCTAAGGTGTCCACCCATTGTTATGCCTCTCTGGGATCCGTAAAGAAATAGGCCTTGCCCTGGTAGATGATGCGCAAACGTGCAGGATATAACATGCCATATGGAAGGTGAAGCTCACGTAGCCTGCGTTTAATTGCCAGAAAAGTGGCTCTCTGCTTTTGCGTGGCTACAGAAAAATCTGGGAAAATGGTGATGTTATTGCCATTGAAGGAAACTTTGCCCCTCTCTCTAGCTACTCTGAGAATAGCCTCTCTGTCACGGAAGTGTAGCAGCTTTATGATCATGGCACGTGGTGGGGACCCAGGTAGTAGAGGGCGCATGAGGATTCTGTGTGCCCTTTCTATGGCGAACATTGGTGAAAAGGTGTTTGCCCCAAACTCATTCAGCAGCCATCTTTCCATGAATGTTTCTGGTGTTTTGCCCTCAGCACCCTCTGGGAACCCCAGAAAGCGCAAATTGTTTCTTCTGAGGCGGTCTTCCATATCAGTGAGCTTATCTGTAGTGTATTCATGGGCCTGCCGCAGTTCCCTCACAGAGCCCTGTAAGGGACGTGTCTCATCTTCCATATCACTAATGCGTTGTTCAGCATTAGTCACTCTATGGCGAATATTGTGGACATCTTGTTTCAAAAAGGATAATTCTGTTTTGATGGTGTCCATTTGTGTGGTGAAAGATGCATGGCTGTGCTGGATGGCTGCCATAATCTGGGACAGTGATGGCTCTGCAGGGCCTGCATCCCCTCTGTCTGCTCTGGGGGATTGAGGATCATGTCCCTCCGCAGGGGAGAATAAGAGGGGGTCTTCTGGGCTTAAGGTAGGGGGGGATCTTTGTGACTCACCCTTCCCCATGAGCTGCTTCCAGGGTGTGGATGTGGAGGCTGCCTGCCGCTGTGTGTCTCCCTCATGCTGATCGGCGCCATTTTGCTGAGGCCTGCATGGCGGTACCGACGGCCCGATTCCTGGGGCCTCCTCCATCGGTGGGCCGTATTTGACCATCCCCCGATGGTCTCAGTGCTCTCCGGGTGCTGTGGGGGTATATGGGACCCTCGGTTGTCGGCCTGGATCTCAGGATTTGAGCAGGATATGTGCGGTGTGGACGGAGCTCAGGCTGTGCACGTCCTCACATCCCAGGTGCTGGCCACGCCCCGTAGCTACATTTTTACACTGAAGGACAATGGGGAGTTAATTTTGGTCTATTCCCCAAGCCACCAGCTTACTTTCCACCCGTAGACCATATTCATTGCAGGCATCCATATTTGACTATTGGAACCACGCTTGAAGATAACCGTATTTATCGGCGTATAACACGCACTTTTTTCCCCTTAAAATAAGGGGAAAATCGTTGGTGCGTGTTATACGCCGATCCCCGCTATTTTGTGATCTGTCGGAGCGATCGCCGCCGACATTCACATAGCTTGTATTTTTAAACATGGCGCCGCGGAGTTCGGAGGGGCGGAGCCGAGATACACATAGCCGAGGGTTCTCGGCTTTTCTCGGCGCCGTTCACAGTCACGCCCAGTCCCGCCATTGGACCTGTGTTATGTCCATCATAGGGACTGGGCGTGACTGTGAACGGCGCCGAGAAGAGCCGAGAACCCTCGGCTATGTGTATCTCGGCTCCGCCCAGTCACTGTGTCCTCGGCGGCGCTCGTTCAGCTGAATGAGCGCCGCCGAGTCCCTCCGAACTCCGCGGCGCCATGTTTAAAAATACAAACGAAACGTTTGTATGTCGGCGGCGACAAGGCTGCACTGGGACAAAGCTGCACTGGGACAAAGCTGCACTGGGGGAAAGCTGCACTGGGGCAAGGCTACACTGGGGCAAAGCTGCACTGGGGCAAAGCTGCACTGACAAGGCTGCACTGGGGCTAAGCTGCACTGACAAGGCTGCACTGACAAGGCTGCACTGGGGCAAAGCTGCACTGACAAGGCTGCACTGGACACTGGGGAAAGGCTGCAGATGAACACTGATGAGGCTGCATTGATGGGCATTTAAATGTAAGTTTTTTTTCCTTAAACTTCCCTCCTAAAAGTTTTTTTCCTTAAAATTCCCTCCTAAACTTGGGGTGCGTGTTATACGCCGGCGCGTGTTATACGCCGATAAATATGGTAATTGCAACACGTACGTTGATGAGGCACACTTGGATTACCACATCGGTGGAGGGAGATGGCAACAGCTGGTCGTATGAGAAATAAAGTTTTGACTCTGTTTATATTGATGTTATTTATATTGAGAGGTTGTCTGTAACTTATTTTCCTGAAGAAGGGGGCTAATGCCGTGTACACACGACCGGACTTTGGAACTCTGGAGGACTTTTCAACGGAGTTCCGACAGAGTTCCGTTGAATCGGACTTGTCTACACACGATCACAACAAAGTCCGACTGATTCGAATGTGATGACGTACGACCGGACTAGAATGAGGAAGTTCATAGCCAGTAGCCAATAGCTGCCCTAGCGTCGGTTTTCGTCCATCGGACTAGCAAACAGGCAAACTGATTTTTCAGTCCGTCGGAAAGATTTGAAACATGTTCTAAATCTAAAGTCCGTCTGATTTTTCGACAGCAAAGCCCACACACGATCGAATTGTCCGGTGGATTTGTTCCGTCGGACCTTTACTGTCAAAAAGTCCGGTCGTGTGTACACTGCATTAGTCCCGCAAAACGCAACTGCGTCGGAAAATCGCAGCAAGCAAGTCTTTACCCAATCTTGCAAGGGATGATGATCCAATTTCTTACTGTGTAGTATAGTTATTACTTCACATATGTGATTTTGTTATGTTATGTCCTCATTGTATGTCCTTTATGGTTTTAACAAGTTGTTACACAATATGGTGGTATGTGGTACCGGACAACTTTGTCCATATATTAGAGGACCCTCTTGTGAGGCCCTCCCACAAAAATTCTTTCAATATACATGGGCAGGGCAAAGGGGGTGGAGTCAGGGGCGGAGCCACCTGGGGGCGGCAAAATGAGGCTTCGCCTAGGGTCTCAAAAACCCTTGCACCAGCCCTGCAGGGACTGCTTAGAAACAATCTTGTAGCTGTTACTAACGGTAAAGATATTCAACTGTCTGCAACACAAACAGTTCTCTTTACCCCACACTCAATCACTGTGGGTCTTCACTCAATGAGCTCCCAGTCTCTCTCACTAGACCTCAGATCCACTAGCCACTGGATCCCCTAAGCTCTTTCACTGAGGCAGCATCTTCCTCAAGCGTCACCCACACTTCCCTGATGTGTCCCTGGCTTGGCCCTCACAGATACTCTTCAAGTTTCACCCCCGCTGACACGTTAGGTCTCTGGCTTGGCACTCCACAAGCGTCACCTCTGCTGTCCCATTGGGTCCCTGACTTGGCACTTGTTGATGCTTTCCCACAGGGTTGGACTGGGACACAAATGTGGCCCTGGAATTCAAAGAGACCGGCCCACTTTAATTTTGAGTGTCCCCATCAGCACCCCCTTACATCAAAGTGTCCCCATCAGCACCCCCTTACATCAAAGTGTCCCCATCAGTACCCCCTTACAGCAAAGTGTCCCCATCAGTACCCCCTTGCATCAAAGTGTCCCCATCAGCACCCCCCTTCACATCAGAGTATCCCAAACAGCACCCCCTTACATCAGAGTGTCCCCATCAGCACCCCCTTACATCAGAGTGTCCCCCTCTCCTCCCCCTCCCATGTGTACTCACAGTTCTGAAGGCAGCTTCTCGTTCCTCTCTCTAGTCATGTGATAAGTGACAAGTGATAAGGGGAGAGAGGAAGGGAAATCTGCCAGCTGTCTATCTCCCCCTGCAGGCTGGAGGGAGCAGAAAGCCTAATCATCTCTCCAGCAAGTGTAGGCAGCTGCTCCTTGGTGACAGGAGTGAAATCACAATCACTCACTGTCAGTGAGGAGTGGCTCCAGGACTGTGCCTGACTGGCCCACTGAGCCATCGGCCCACCGGGAAACTCCCGGTAGTCCCAATGGCCAGTACATGCCTGATTTCCCACTTCTTCACCATCCGCGGCTATCCAGAAGTCTGCTCTGGTACTGGCCTCAACTTACTCTCAATGGCCTCCAGTAGCGAGGTGGAAGGATCCTTTGTGGCGACAGCTTCTCATCTACCTCCGACAACGTGTGGTTCCCTGGCCGGTGGAACCGTTACTTCTGGTTGAACTACAAGCCCACAGTCCCAACTCTATGCTGCTTTCCTGATTTTGGATAGGCCCTCAGACAGCCTAGCAACCAGATGTCCTTGGGATAGGCTTTAGGTTTCTGGCCTAGCAGCCCGGGACAATACAACACACGTTCACCCAGACAGCCATTCAGGTGGCACAGAACCCTGATCACCTGACCTCACCCAAATAAATCATTTCTCCCAGCAGGCCAAGGGACCCAAGAAAATCCCTGTCCATTGGCTGAGACACCTCATTCATTCCTAATCTGTCCTTGCAATGCCCTTGTCTTATCTAATGTCACCAGACACCCGGCCATTTGGTGACAGAAGAAGAGAAGTGCAGCAATTCCAGAATTAGGGTGAAATCAATTGACCTCCTAACAATTGGCCAAGGCAACTATCACTTGGCAAATACATTTAATAGCAACCCTGCCTAAACATCAGGGATCTACATACGTTTCCCTCTCTGCAAATGGTGTCAACCAGTGCTCAGAAAAATAAAATAAAGGAATAAAAAAAAACGCATCAACTCAACACAACGCATTAAAAAAGCAGACATCAACTCAATTTCATTTAAACAAAAATCAATTGGTGCTATAAACAGCGCATGTGGTGTGAATGAGCCCTAAATAGACCTGTCAGTGGAAATGTCATTCCTTCCAAAAACTACGACTTTCCTGGCTGTCACTCTGATCCTTCTGAACATGAGGATCTGCATGACAGCCAGGTGGTGGCTTTCCTGTTATGTGATCAGACCTGAGATCTACTCTGATGCCTTCATCTGAGCACTGTCAGAGGGGGGTGTGATGTGCCATGCATAGCCCTGTCTGCTGGATTTGCGGGGAAAGGGTTAAATCCCAGGAATGAGAAAGGGGACATCAGAGGGGGCAGGGCTGGGTGTCCCTGGATGCAGGCTGTATTGGCAGGATACATGGATCACCTGTGATGGGATGAGCGGCTGATCATTACCTGGGGAGGTGGTGAGCGACAACCCTGCACTGTCCAACCACCTGGATGCAGAAATTTCTGACCGGGAATGTGATGGAGGCATCCAGCCTGGTACCCCCCGCACCAGGCTCCACTCTGCACTCAGTGATGCTGCACTCAGGGAAGTAAGGTATCCTACTGAGTGTGGGTGGGTGCAGTGTAGTGCGGCAAAAGTAACACACACACAATCTAGGTGAAAACAATAGAACTTGTATTGAAGAAAAGGCAAAATAGTTAAGAACAAGCTTGGCGGAAGGATGCCCAACAGGGAACACTCATGGATGCCAACAGCATGCAGTGCAGAGGGTTTCAGCAGAACTAACAGTGTCTGTCTGGAGGGACACTATATACACAATACTGAGTGTACATTATATACTTCTCACCAAAGTCTTCATTGTTTCAGCAGTTGCTGGTTGCTACGCAGTCCTTGGCTATTTTAATGAAGCTCTTCTTTAAAGAACTGCTTGTTTTCATCTAGGGGATTACAGAGTGGAGATATACTTACCTAATCTGCCGACCGCAAGACCGATCCCCGCTGCTCCTGCTCCCCCCAACATGCTGGCGGTCTTGTGAACTGACTGTTCCTGAAATCATCACGCCCACAGACTGGCTCTGAACATGAGGGTGGCAGGAACAGTCCACCGCTGGACATGGGGGAGCGCAGTTTTCTGGAAGAACGAAGAACCCAGTCAGTACAGCTTTTTACTTTGCGCCCCTAGACAAAACGAGCAGTTAACCCATGCATTGTGGGCAGAACCGCACTGCATGGGAAAATAAAACATTTTCATGGAGTTCTTCCTAAGGCCAGGTTCACATACATTATGCCTTTGTGCCTGGGGTCCGATGTGTGTCTGTTCACTGGTTCAGGTGTGATTCAGGTCCAAATTTTTGCCTGTATTCGCACCTAAACTGGACCCAAACAAGCACTGTGTGGACCGGCTCCATTAATAGCCCATCACACTTACATGTCATGGAATTCAATATGGGAAAACCCAGCCTTAAGAAGGCTCAGACATAGCAATCAAAGCATATTTTATAGGCACAAGGAAGCCCAGGTTTTGCTTAACCACATCCCATAAGCTCCTCCCATTGTTAAAAGTCTGGCCACGCCCACATTTTGATGCAGGACGTTATGCACGCCGCAGAGCTTTTCCTTCCTCCAGTGACCTTCATTCTGAAGTTGAAGACAAAATTAAAAAAAAACAAAAAGACAAACCCAAAAAAAGGTTTCTCCACTATCAAAGCCATTAGCCATCCCCATAAGATGCACACCACCCACTGCCGCTCCCCCCCCCCCAAAAAAAAAGGCCCCATCAGCCCCATACAGACCACTCCCCCCCACCACCAGAAACCTGGGCAAGATGTAAACCCTGATCCACATCTCTCCATGGTCTCTGCTAGCTAATCTGCTACATACCCTCCTCCCTTATTGCAAACCTAGGGTTGCCACCCCATCACTTTAAAACCAAACACATATGAATTACACCGGTTCTGTAGCTAATTTAATGCAGGTAAGGCACTAAGTGAACTTAATTAAGATCCTAATCAGCCACAGAACCTGTGTAATTAATATGTGTTCGGTTTTAAAGGGATGAGGTGGTAATCCTATCAAACCCAATTGTTGGAACAACTGTCACAGAGGAGTGTCCCTTTGACAGAGCATCTGCATTTCCTATCTTTGCCCTCGACCTATGTTTCTCCACAGAACTGTATTCCTGCATAGACAGAAACCAACAGTTTACCGGTCTATGTGTAGGCAGGTGCTGCCTATTTTCTCCACTGCAGGTTGCACTAAACCATAGCAGCAATGAAGGTAGAGGAGGAAGTCGAGGAGAGCTTTGTTCCTCTATGATCTCCTCAGTCAGAGGGAGGCAGTCCCATGTGAGTTTGGTGGCCATCTTGAGTCAGGCAGAGTCTATTTAAGACCCTGGCTCCCAGGTTTGGCGTGCATTTCGCTTGTGGATAGAGTAGGGAAAGGTCATCTGCCTGTTAGTGCTTAGCGTCAGGGAGAGGTTTGAGAGGAATAGGGAAAGTGCAGGGGCATGCCATTCTTTCTGGAAGTCTCGGCCAGCCGCATCCTGTAAGTGTGCATAGTTGGCTTGTCTTCCCACTGAGCTTGCTGTGCATTACTGAACTACTATTACAATACAGTTCTGTTCTCTGCAACTGCTCCCCATGTTGAGGGCATGCTGCCTGTAGGTAAAAATATCAAAAAGGAGTATACAACCACTTTAAGATAAAAAAATCCATCTGCCTTTACAATCCCTTTAAAGTGCATTCCCTGCTTACAATGGCTCCCTGGATGGACAGCAAAAAAAACCAAAAAAAAACCAATGTTATATTCTGGGTTATAACCTTTAAACCATATGATGCACCCTGATGTTTAGGCAGGGTTGCTCCTAAATTTACCTGCCAGGTGTAGGTATCTTTGCTCATTATCGGGGATCAATTGATTTCACCCTAAGTCTAGAATTGCTGCACTTCTCTCTTCTGCCACTAGGTGGTTGGGTACCTGGTGGCATTAGATAAGACAAGGCAAAGCAAGGACAGATTAGGATTATATGGGGTATTTCAGCCAATGGGCAGGGTTTTTCTTAAAACCCTTGGCCTGCTGGGAGAGCCTATATATTTGGGTGGAGTCGGGTGATCGGTGTTCTGTGCCACCTGGACAGCTGTCTGGATGGACGTGTGTTGTATTGCCGGGGCTGCTAGGCTGGGGTTTGGGCCTATCACGGGCACATCTGGCTACTTGACTGTCTGAGGGACTATCCAGAAGCAGGAGAGAGCAGCGCAGGGTTGGGATTGCAGTCCAACCAGAAGTGACGGTTCTGCCGGCCAAAGAACCTGTCGTGGTCGGAGGTAGAGGGGAAGCTGTCGCCACTAAGGGGCCATCCACCTTATTACCAGGGACCACAGTGAGTAACTGAAGTACCGGAGCAGCATTCTCACCAACCGGGGACGGTGAAGAATTGGGAAACTTCAGCGGGTATCAAGCCAGGGACCCAACCAGCGGAGGTGATGCTTGCAGAGCAGACTTGTGTGCCAAGTCAGGGACCGAGCAGGCCAGTGGGGTGAAGCTTTAGAAGTATCTGGAGTGCCAAGATAGGGACCCAGCAGAGAAGCGGGGGTGACGCTTGAGGAAGATACTAAAGTGAAGATTGGAAGAGCTCAGGAGATCCAGTGGCAGTGAATCATCAAGTCTAGTGAGAGAGACTGGGAGCTCAGTGGGTTGAGAACCTACAAGACGTGACTGTAGAGAAAGTAAAGGAGTTTGTTACAATTTGTGTTAGGAACTGTTTTAAGACTGTTGCCATAGGAGACAGCTATCCTACGCATGCAGATGTGGTGTGTTGCTGGATACCTTCCCCTGCATGCCTGTCTACCTGTAGAAGTCTTGGAGTCTGCTAATTAACATTGCAACTACCTAAGGCCCCATGCACACAAGATGCCGGTGCAAACTCTGCTGAACACATGTTTTTAAAAGCTGAAACCGGCATTTAGAAACGCCGTGTTTTGCCGTGTTTGCATGCTGCGTTTAGCGGCATTTTACCGTGTTTGCGTCTAGAAGCGTTTAGTTAAGATAACATCATAAGACCGTCCCCAAGCTCAAAAAACAGTATTATTTAACTCTTTCAGACATTTTGTGAGACCAGACTGAGTAGCAGCAGCTGAGAGAGCAGCAGTGTACTTGTATTTAGCATGTCACTTGCCACGTCACCTGCCACAAGTTGGGGATTGTCATTTGACACATCACCTACCACAAGTTGCGGATTGTCATTTGCCACGTCACCTACCACAAGTTGCGGATTGTCATTTGCCACGTCACCTGCCACAAGTTGTGGATTGTCCACTTGCCACGTCATCTGCCACAAGTTGTGGATTGTCCACTTGCTACGTCATCTGCCACATCACTTGCCACGTCACCTGCCACAAATGGATTGTTCACTTGCCATGTCACCTGCCACATCACTTGCCATGTCACCTGCCACAAGTTGGATTGTCATTTGCCATGTCACCTTTCACAAGTTGTGGATTGTCCACTTGCCACAAGTTGCCACGTCACCTGCCACAAGTTGTGGATTGTCCACTTGCCACGTCACTTGCCACGTCACCTGCCACAAGTTGCGGATTGTCCACTTGCCACATCACCTGCCACACGTTGGATTATCATTTGCCACGTCACCTGCCACAAGTTGTGTATTGTCCACTTGCCACGTCACCTGCCACAAGTTGTGGATTGTCCACTTGCCACGTCACCTGCCACAAGTTGCTTGTTCAAATCTAACAACATATGGGTCAAATTACAATTATACTTCTGATAACAGCAATGCTAGTGGTGTATTGGATCAAGGGCTCATTAGGGTATATAAATGGTCTATGAATCATTGCAAGCAATTACAATTGTTTAAAATATTTTTTAATGGTTTTTCATCATTTGCCATCATTTTTGAGATTTTTAATGTAAAAAAAATAGGGCACCTATAAAAAGGCTTATAAACGCAAACGCGGCTAAACCCCGGTACCGGCGTTTAGCCGCATTTGGCATCTGAAACGTGGAAAACTTTTACGTCTGAACCCTTTTTTTGCTTCTGGAAAAACAAGGTTAAACGCAACTGCCTAAAAACACCAAAAAACGAGACTGTGTACATGGACACATAGGATAACATTGAATGAATTCAGGGGCAGTTGAAAAAAGTGTCTAACTGCCTCTAAACACGCGTTTAACAGCGTCTCGTGTGCATTGGGTAAGGGTGTCCTGGCCATAACCTCTCTCCCACAGTTCTGTTCAAGAGAAATAAAAACTCTTTGCATTCAAGAAGTGTCTGGCGCCCATGAATCTATCTTGCACTACACCCACTATGCCTCACAACCCACTCTATATGGAAGGATGGAAGGATGTCAGCAACTCTTGGCTCTGGAGGTTCTCATTAGACTAAAGGAGGCCTGGGACCTTGCTATACATATTTAAAGACAAGAAGAAAAATCTCTGAAAGTGAAACTAAGTGAAAGACATTTATGTGACTGTTTGTTCAGGGTGTTGGCACATCGGGGTAAAGGGCAATCATTCCACAAAGACTCGGAATGGCGGAGAGGACAGTTCTTGGAATATTAATTCTTCTCGCTCTACCCCAGACATGTGAGTTTTAACCTTTTAGTATTGGTGAGGGAAATGAGCCGTTCATTTATTGTATAGATGATATATAATAGAAAAGATCTGTGATGTGATGTTCAGGCACATGGAAGTCATAGAAGACTGATAGATCTGTGGAAATTGCTTTCTCCTAGTCCTGTAATCTGAATACAGAGAAGAACTTTAATTACTGACATACATAAACTTTATGTGAACATAAATGACTCGACGTCGTACCAGTTTGACTGTCAGGGAGAACTAATATATGGTTCTGATTGTCGGAGTTTCTCATTATCACACAGAGATTTTCCACCTTCCCTAAAGGACTTTCCTTCAGAATAGACTCCGACGGTCTTTCCAACGGAGTTCCGTTGAAACGGACTTGCCTACACACGATCACACCAAAGTCCATTCGTTTATAACGCGATGACGTACGACGGGACTAGAAAAAGGAAGTTCAATAGCTAGTAGTCAATAGCTGCCCTTGCGTCGTTTTTGGTCCGTCGGACTAGTATACAGACGAACGGTTTTCCCGATAGGAATTGAGTCTGTTGGAAAGATTTGAAACATGTTCTACTTCTAGGTCTGTCAGAATTTTAGAAAGAAAAAGTCCGATGAAGCCCACACACAATCAGAATGTCCGACGGAATGATTCCGTCGGACCTTTTCTGCCGGAAAGTCCGGTCGTGTGTACACGGCATAACACAATGGTTCTCAACCTTTCTAGTGCTGTGACCCTTGATAAAATTTCACAAGTTGTGGGGACCCCAACAGTAAAATTATTTTTGTAGCATGGATTGTCAGCACCCAAGGCAAGACAAGTAATTTGCGTCCCTAACCCACGGATATTTAGTGCTCCCTGAGTCCCTTCCACTCGTACAGTATTCAAACCCCTTATGATACATTTTAGGATGTACAACTCTTTGTTCTCCTTTCTTTCCCTTTTAACTCTCTCTATCCTAATTTCTTGTTTTTTCCCCCCATCCCTCTCTTTAGCCGTCTTTCTTGTTCTTTCTCTTATTCTTTCTCTCCCTTTTTCATTGTTCCTCCCCCTCTTTTCCTCTCCCTTCCATGTAATGACAACTATAATCACAGGTAGTATTACTCACTGTGTCTCTGACTTTGTGGTGTCTCGTAGCAATGACACCTATGCCAAAATCAGGAGATAGGGTCTCCTCCAGCCCCTCCGACTTCACATTCCTCACCAGTCCGCTGACCTCTATTCTCTGCCCCCCCAGCCATGCTGTAAACTGAATGGGCGGCTGCGGAGAGGCTGAGTGGGCAGCTGTGGGCTCCAGGAACAACCCAGCTGGGTGGCTGCAAAAAGGCTGGGAGAGCGGTGCGGGCTTCAGAAACAGACTAGGATTCGGTGACCCCTGGCAAATCATCATTCGACCCCCGAGGGGATCCCGACCCAGGTTGAGAACCACTGTCCCAACACCTTGAAGTCCAGCTCCAGGAATTAGACAAAATCTATCCTTGCAGTGGGGCCCCATCGTACTGGAAGGGTTAATCACTCAGTCTAAAGCATAGGAATAAGGAACAATGATTACCTTTTTCCAATCTCCAGCACCAGGGCGAAGACTCAGTTAAGCACCATCCCCCATCAGTTTCTCCTCGTTACTTTAGAATTC
Organism: Aquarana catesbeiana; assembly: GCF_042186555.1. Taxonomy (NCBI): domain Eukaryota; kingdom Metazoa; phylum Chordata; class Amphibia; order Anura; family Ranidae; genus Aquarana; species Aquarana catesbeiana. Next base: position 66,790,875 of record NC_133329.1, read on the forward strand.
TCCCTAACGTTATAATCCCTCCTATCATCAGAATCCCCTTTTACATCAGAGTCCAACCTTACATCAGTGTCTCTCCTTATATATCAAAGCCCCAACTTACATTAGTACTCCCCTTTACATCGGGGTCCCCCCTATCAAGGTCCCATCTTACATCAGTGTCCCCCTTACATCAGGGTGCCTCCTTACTTCAGAGGCCCTCCTTACATCAGTTCCCCCTTTACATCAATGTCTTCTCTTAAATCAATTCCCTCTTACATCAATGTCCCCCCCCGTACAATATTGCCTGCCTTGCATCAGAGTCCCCCCCCTTACATCAATGTCCCACCTTATTTCAGAGTCTCCCTTACATAAATTCCCCCCTTTACAGCAGAGTCCTTCCTTAAATCAATGTTCCCCCTTACTTCAGTGTCCCCTCTTACTTCAGAGCCCCCTTTACATCAGTTTGCCCCCTTTTTGTATCAATGTCCCCTCTTACATCAATACCCTCTTACATCAGTTTCCCCCTGTACAATAGTGCCTTCCTTGCATCAGAGTCCCCTCTTGCTTCAGAGCCCCCCTTACATCAATTCCCTCCTTTATATCAGTGTTCCCCCTTACAATAGGGCCTTTCTTGCATTAGAGCTTTCCACATACATCAGTGCCCCACTTACATCAGAGTATCCCCCCCTTACATCAATTTGCACCCCCCATCAGTGTGCCCTCCTCCTTATATCAGTGTGCGCCCCTTACCTTAGTGTGACGCCGTGGGGTGGCGTGTATGGACATACTTAGAAAGCTCCGGTTCAGCCCATGTTACAACCAAAAGTATTTATACTAACTCCCAACAGCCATCTGGGCCACCCTCCTTGGGATTGGCCAGCGCTGTATAAATATTCATGCTGCCAATTTGCCTTGTCCCACACCTACAGTGCCTTGAAAAAGTATTCATACCCCTTGAAATTTTCCACATTTTGTCATGTTACAACCAAAAACATAAATGTATTTTATTGGGATTTTATGTGATAGACCAACACAAAGTGGCACATACTTGTAAAGTGGAAGGAAAATCATAGATCTTAGAAACTGTGGGCTGCTGCCACCCCTCTTGTGCTAGAGAGTCAGCTGTGTTTGTGTAAAGGGGACATCGGCTAGTGTCCTGAAGAGCTTAGTCTATCTAATTCTCTGTGAAGGTACTCTACTCTAATTGCTCAAAAGAAGAGGCTTCTGTGCCTTTAGTTACTACTACAAAGCCGAATCCATAGTCTTCTTTTGCAAAGACTTTGCGTACAGTTCTACAGAAGTTTACGGTCAAAACAAAATGGATGGGAGGTTGTCACTGAGTTGAGCATATAGGCAGAATTGATTAAAAATGTTTTTTTTTTTTATTATACAAACATGAATAAAACATCATAATAAAGTATAAGAACATATAGCAATGTGTAGACAAAAACACAGAGCTAAAGTATATCAGAAAATACTTGTTTCCAGCAAAAGCATTGATTGAGTATATTGATACAGATTAATCCTACGCGTTTCGCAGAGATGTACCTCCGCTTCTTTAGGGAAAATCAGTATGTATCTAGATTATTATTACATTCAAAAAAAGAACATCATTACAATCACAGCAATGTATAAACAGTATCTCACAAAAGTGAGTACATCCCTCACGTTTTTGTAAATATTTTATTATATCTTTTCATGTGACAACACTGAAGAAATGACACTTTACTACAATGTAAAGTAGTGAGTGTACAGCTTGTATAACAGTTGTATAACTGGCTGCATGAGTGCTGCCATCACTGGGGAGCTACAGTTCATTGAGGGAACCATGAATACTAACATGTACTGTAACATACTGAAGCAGAGCATGATCCCCTCCCTTTGGAGACTGGGCCACAGGGCAGTATTCCAACATGATAACGACCCCAAACACATCTCCAAGATGACCACTGCCTTCCTAAAGAAACTGAGGGTAAAGGTGATGGACTGGCCAAGCATGTCTCCAGACCTAAACCCTATTGAGCATCTGTGGGGCATCCTTAAACGGAAGGTGGTGGAGCGCAAGGTCTCTAACATCCCGCAGCTGATGTCGTCATGAAGGAGTGGAAGAGGACTCCAGTGGCAACCTATGAAGCTCTGGTGATCCCCATGCCCAAGAGGGTTAAGGCAGGGCTGGAAAATAATGGTGGCGACACAAAATAATGACACTTTGGGTCCAATTTGGACATTTTCACTTAGGGGTGTACTCACTTTTGTTGCCAGCGGTTTAGTCATTAATGGCTGTGTGTTGAGTTATTTTGAGAGGACAGCTAATTTACATTGTTATACAAGCTGTACACTCACTACTTTACATTGTAGCAAAGTGTCATTTCTTCAGTGTTGTCACATAAAAAGAAATAATAAAATATTTACAAAAATGTGAGGGGTGTACTCACTTTTGTGAGATACTGTATATATGTAGCAAGGTTCCAGGCCTCCTTTGATCTAATGAGAACCTCCAGGACCAGGGACAGCTTCTGTATGTAGTGGATTGTTAGGCATGGTGGGTGCAGAGTAGTTAAAGTTATTGGGCGCCAGACACTTCTTGGATGCAAAAGAAAGTTTATTTCTCTTAACAAACTCTTTTTTTTGGGGAGAGAGGGTTAGGGCCAGGACACCCTTATGTGGTTGCAAGAGTTATTGTCAGACTCCGAGGCTTCAATAGGAGGGCAGCTATGCAGGGAAAGGCATCCAGCAAGACACCACATCTACATGTGTAGGAAAGCTATCTCCTATGGCAACAGTTCCAAACACAAGGCTTAACAGTTTCTTCACTTTCACTACAATTGCTCCTTGTAGTTCTTCAGTACACTGAGCTCCCAGTCTCTCACTAGACTCACTGATTCACTGACACTGAATCCCTTGAGCTCCTCCAATCTTCATGGTGGTATCTTCCTCAAGCGCCACACCCCGCCTCTCTGCTGGATCCCTAGCTTGGCACTCTAGATACCTCTCAAGCTTCATCCACACTGGCTTGCTCGGTCCCTGGCATTGAAACACAAGGCTGCTCTGCAAGCGTCACCTCTGCTGGCTGGGTCCCTGGCTTGATTCCCACTGAACTTTCCCAATTCTTCACCAGCCCCAGTTGGTGAGAATACGGCTCTGGTACTTGCTTCAGTTACTCACTGTGGTCCCTGGTAATAAGGCGGGTAGTCCTTTACTGGCGACAGCTTCCCCTCTATCTTCAACCACCACAGGTTCTCTGGCCAACAGAACCGTCACTTTTTTTTGGTTGGACTGCAAGCTGCAACCCTACGCTGCTCTCTTGCTTCTGGATAGGCCCTCAGACAACCTAGCAGCCAGATGTGCCTGAGATAGGCCCATTCTCCAGCCTAGGGGCCTAATATGACACATGTCCACCCAGACAGCTGTCCAGGTGGCACAGAACATAGATCACCTGACTCCACCCAAATATATAGGTTCTCCCAGCAGGCCAAGGGACCCAAGAAAACCCCTGCCCATTGACTGAAATACCCCATATACCCATAACCTGACCTTTGGTTGCCCTTCTCATATCTAGTACCACCAAGTACCCCGACCACCTAGTGGTAGAATAGAAAAGTGCAACAAGGCCAAACTTAGGGAGAAATCAATGGATCTCTAACAATCAACCAGGATAACTACTCCTGGCAAGTAAATTTGTGGGGAGCAACCCTGCCTAAACTCCAGGGTGCTACATATATTTATCATATTCTAGAAAACAATAATAACATAAAAATTAGAAAAGTGCTCACCAACTTTATTATCCTATCAGTATCACAGTCAGGCAGCTAGACTATTTACAGTTAGTGTAGTGAGTCCTCCTCACAGTGTTCAGCTAAAGCTACAAGTTAGTTTAGTGTGACCTCTGCACAGTGTTTAGCTAAAGCTACAAGTTAGTTTAGTGCGTCCCCCTCACAGTGTTCAGCTAAAGCTAGAAGTTAGTTTAGTGTGACCTCTGCACAGTGTTCAGCTAAAGCTACAAGTTAGTGTAGTGCATCCTCTGAACAGTGTTCAGCTAAAGCTACAAGTTAGTGTAGTGCACAGTGTTCAGCTAAAGCTACAAGTTAGTGTAGTGCGTCCTCTGAACAGTGTTCAGCTAAAGCTACAAGTTAGTGTAGTGTGTCCTCCTCACAGTGTTCAGCTAAAACTACAAGTTAGTGTAGTGCGTCCTCTGAACAGTGTTCAACTAAAGCTACAAGTTAGTGTAGTGCGACCTCTGCAGAGTGTTCAGTTAAGCTACAAGTTAGTGTAGTGCGTCCTCCTCACAGTGTTCAGCTAAAGCTACAAGTTAGTGTAGTGAGTCCTCCTCACAGTGTTCAGCTAAAGCTACAAGTTAGTGTAGTGCGTCCTCTGAACAGTGTTCAGCTAAAGCTACAAGTTAATGCAGTGCGTCCTCCTCACTAGGTATGAGCTTCGAGTTCCAGTCGAACTCATGTTCGACTCGAACATCGGCTGTTCGCAAGTTCGCCGAACAGCGAACAATTTGGGGTGTTCGCGGCAAATTCGAATGCCGCGGAACACCATTTAAAAGTCTATGGGAGAAATCAAAAGTGCTAATTTTAAAGGCTTATATGCAGGTTATTGTCATAAAAAGTGTTTGGGGACCTGGGTCCTGCCCCAGGGGACATGGATCAATGCAAAAAAAAGTTTTAAAAACAGCCGTTTTTTCAGGAGCAGTGATTTTAATAATGCTTAAAGTCAAACAATAAAAGTGTAATATCCCTTTAAATTTCGTAGCTGGGGGGTGTCTATAGTATGCCTGTAAAGGGCGCGTGTTTCCCATTTTTAGAATAGTCTGACAGCAAAATTACATTTCAAAGGAAAAAAAGTCATTTAAAACTACTCGCGGCTATTGCATTGCCGGTCCGACAACATACATAGAACGGCATGGGAATACCCCACAGGGAAACCCCGAACCAAAACTTTTTAAAAAAAATGACGTGGGGGTCCCCCTAAATTCCATACCAGGCCCTTCAGGTCTGGTATGGATATTAAGGGGAACCCTGGCCAAAATTTTTTTTTAAAAATGACGTGGGGGTCCCCCTAAATTCCATACCAGACCCTTCAGGTCTGGTATGGATTTTAAGGGGAACCCCGCACCAAAATTAAAAAAAAAAACGGCGTGGGGTCCCCCCAAAAATCCATACCAGACCCTTATCCGAGCACACAATCTGGCAGGCCGCAGGAAAAGAGGGGGGGACGAGAGAGCGCCCCCCCTCCTGAACCGTACCAGGCCACATGCAATCAACATTGGGAGGGTGCTTTGGGGTAGCCTTAGTGTAGTGTGTCCTCCTCACAGTGTTCAGCTAAAACTACAAGTTAGTGTAGTGCGTCCTCTGAACAGTGTTCAGCTAAAGCTACAAGTTAGTGTAGTGCAACCTCTGCACGGTGTTCAGCTAAAGCTACCTGTAGAAGGTTGGTGGTGTTTTCCTGATCCTAAAGCTACCTGTAGAAGGTTGGTGGTGTTCTCATACTACAGGCAGGCAGTTGATTTTGCTAGCTGCAGTATCAGTATATATATATATATATATATATATATATATATATATATATATATATATATATATATCCCAGCTTAGTGCTGCTACAGGCCATTAGTATGTCTGGAAGGCCAACAAGGAGAGGCAGACAGTCACAAGCCAATAAAAGAGGGCAAGCAGGCTCTCTGTCTAGAGGCAACAGTGCTGGTCGTGGAGTTAGTGTAGTGCGTCCTCCTCACAGTGTTCAGCTAAAGCTACAAGTTAGTTTAGTGTGACCTCTGCACAGTGTTCAGCTAAAGCTACAAGTTAGTGTAGTGTGTCCTCCTCACAGTGTTCAGCTAAAACTACAAGTTAGTGTAGTGCGTCCTCCTCACAGTGTTCAGCTAAAGCTACAAGTTAGTGTAGTGCGACCTCTGCACAGTGTTCAGCTAAAGCTACAAGTTAGTGTAGTGCATCCTCCTCACAGTGTTCAGCTAAAGCTACAAGTTACTGTAGTGCGTCCTCCTCACAGTGTTCAGCTAAAGCTACAAGTTAGTGTAGTGCGTCCTCCTCACAGTGTTCAGCTAAAGCTACAAGTTAGTGTAGTGCGTCCTCTGAACAGTGTTCAGCTAAAGCTACAAGTTAGTTTAGTGTGACCTCTGCACAGTGTTCAGCTAAAGCTACAAGTTAGTGTAGTGCGTCCTCTGAACAGTGTTCAGCTAAAGCTACAAGTTAGTTTAGTGTGACCTCTGCACAGTGTTCAGCTAAAGCTACAAGTTAGTGTAGTGCGTCCTCCTCACAGTGTTCAGCTAAAGCTACAAGTTAGTGTAGTGCGTCCTCTGAACAGTGTTCAGCTAAAGCTACAAGTTAGTTTAGTGTGACCTCTGCACAGTGTTCAGCTAAAGCTACCTGTAGAAGGTTGGTGGTGTTTTCCTGATCCTATCACTACCGCAGGCAGCTAAATTATTTACACGTTAGTTTAGTGTGACCTCTGCACAGTGTTCAGCTAAAGCTACAAGTTAGTGTAGTGTGTCCTCCTCACAGTGTTCAGCTAAAACTACAAGTTAGTGTAGTGCGTCCTCCTCACAGTGTTCAGCTAAAGCTACAAGTTAGTGTAGTGCGACCTCTGCACAGTGTTCAGCTAAAGCTACAAGTTAGTGTAGTGCATCCTCCTCACAGTGTTCAGCTAAAGCTACAAGTTACTGTAGTGCGTCCTCCTCACAGTGTTCAGCTAAAGCTACAAGTTAGTGTAGTGCGTCCTCCTCACAGTGTTCAGCTAAAGCTACAAGTTAGTGTAGTGCGTCCTCTGAACAGTGTTCAGCTAAAGCTACAAGTTAGTTTAGTGTGACCTCTGCACAGTGTTCAGCTAAAGCTACAAGTTAGTGTAGTGCGTCCTCTGAACAGTGTTCAGCTAAAGCTACAAGTTAGTTTAGTGTGACCTCTGCACAGTGTTCAGCTAAAGCTACAAGTTAGTGTAGTGCGTCCTCCTCACAGTGTTCAGCTAAAGCTACAAGTTAGTGTAGTGCGTCCTCTGAACAGTGTTCAGCTAAAGCTACAAGTTAGTTTAGTGTGACCTCTGCACAGTGTTCAGCTAAAGCTACCTGTAGAAGGTTGGTGGTGTTTTCCTGATCCTATCACTACCGCAGGCAGCTAAATTATTTACACGTTAGTGTAGTGCGACCTCTGCACAGTGTTCAGCTAAAGCTACCTGTAGAAGGTTGGTGGTGTTTTCCTGATCCTATCACTACCACAGGCAGCTAAATTATTTACACGTTAGTGTAGTGCGACCTCTGCACAGTGTTCAGCTAAAGCTACCTGTAGAAGGTTGGTGGTGTTCTCATACTACAGGCAGGTAGTTGATTTTGCTAGCTGCAGTATCAGTATATATATATAAATATATATATATATATATATATATATATATATATATATATATATATATATATATATATATATATATATATATATATCCAGCTTAGTGCAGCTACAGGCCATTAGTATGTCTGGAAGGCCAACAAGGAGAGGCAGACAGTCACAAGCCAATAAAAGAGGGCAAGCAGGCTCTCTGTCTAGAGGCAACAGTGCTGGTCATGGAGACGGTGCATCCTCATCAGCACGTGGCCGTGGGACACGCTTGGCCTTTTTTTCGGCAGCTGGCAGTGTTGAGCCACAACATGCGGAAGACTTGGTCGAGTGGATGACCAAGCCGTCTTCATCCTCCTCATACTCTCTCACCCATGCTCAGGGTACTTTGTCTGGCAAAGCAGCTGCCAACAAGGCCTCTTCCCTGTGTTCAATGGCATCAGTGACTGCTTCCCTAGCCCAACCATGTCCTCCTGAGGAGTCCCTCGAACTGTTTGACCACAGTGTTGGGTACATGCTCCAGGAGGATGCCCAGCGTTTAGAAGGCTCTGATGATGATACTGAGCTAGATGAAGGCAGTAACGTGAGCACGGACAGAGGGGGTGCCCAAGAAGGACAGCAATATGGCAGCCATGCTCCCCCTGCTGCAGCATACTGCCAGGTTTGCTCCAGTGATGAGGAGGGAGGGGATGATGAGGTCACTGACTCAATGTGGGTGCCTGATAGGAGAGAGGAGGAGGAGGAGGCACATCACCAACGAGGCAGGGGCCAGCCTAAGGGCAGCACACTGACTGCATCACACCGCAAAGCTCCGCATGTGCAGGGCGCTGCTGTCTCTCCGCGTTATTCTAAAAGTTCTTTGGTGTGAGCTTTTTTTGAGACGAGTGCATCAGATCGCACCGCTGCTGTTTGTAACATATGTCTCAAGTGTATCTCGCGTGGCCAAAACATCTAACGCTTGGGCACCACATGCTTGACCAGACATATGTTGACCTGCCATGCAGTTGGTTGGCAAGTGTATCTAAAAGACCCACAACAAAGAACAAAGAGGACCTCTCCTTGCTCCTCATCAGCTGAGATCTCCAACCCCACTATACCTTCAGTCCTCTCTGAGACCTGCACTGAGAGGAATGAAGGTGTAGAATTAGGTGTGTCACAGCCAAGTACTTGTGGGCAATCTGTTCTCGGTACACCGAAGTCAGATTGTACCAGGCAAATTTCCCTGCCCCAGCTGCTGCACCACCGAAAGAAGTTCGCTCCCAGCCATCCACATGCCCAGCGGTTGAATGCTAGCTTGGCAAAATTGCTAGCACTTCAACTGCTACCTTTTCAGTTGGTAGACTCTGCCCCCCCGAGTTTGTGGAATGTGCGGTTCCTCAGTGGCAGGTACCCAAACGCCACTTTTTCTCACGGAAGGCGATTCCGGCTCTCTACCGGCATGTGGAAGGCAATGTCTTGGCCTCGCTGGACAGGGCGATCAGCGGTAAGGTACATATTACCGCTGACTCATGGTCCAGCAGGCATGGACAGGGACGTTACCTAAGTTTTGCGGTGCATTGGGTCACTCTGCTGGCAGCTGGGAAGGATGCAGGACAAGGTGCAGCAGTGTTGGAGCTTGTTCCACCACCACGCCTCCAAAATGCCACTACTAATGATTGTGACACACCTCTCTCCTCCACCCCCTCCTCTTCTTCTTCCTCCATGACCTCTTCCTGTGCTTTGTCCTCGGAACCAGCGGTGCCTCATAGGCGTTCAAGGGGCTACGCAAGTACGCAGGCCAAAAGATGCCATGCGGTGCTTGAGCTGGTGTGCTTGGGGGACAGGAGCCACACTGGGGCAGAGGTTCTGTCAGCTCTGCAGGGGCAGGTTCAGAGGTGATTGACGCCACAACAACTTAAGGCAGGAATGGTGGTTTGCGACAATGACACCAACCTCCTCTCCGCCCTCCGACAGGGACAACTGACCCATGTGCCCCGTTTGGCTCACATCCTTAACTTGGTGGTGCAGCGGTTCTTGGGCAGGTACCCGGGCTTACAGGATGTCCTGAGGCAGGCCAGGAAAGTCTGTGTGCATTTCCGCCGGTCATATAATGCCAGTGCTCGGCTGGCAGAGCTCCAAAAGGAATTTAACCTGCCCAAGAACCGCCTAATCTGCGACATGCCCACCAGGTGGAACTCAATGTTGACCATGCTGCAGGGGCTGCACACGCAGCAAAGGGCCATCAATGAGTACCTGTGCGACTATAGCACCAGGATAGGGTCAGGGGAGCTTGTTTTTTTCCCCCACTTCAGTGGGCCATGATCAGGGATGCATGCACTGTCCTGTCACCATTTGAGGAGGCCACGAGGATGGTGAGCAGTGACAGTGCATGCATCAATGACACTGTCCCCCTTGTCCACCTGTTGGAGCACACGCTGCGTGGAATAATGGACAGGGCACTTGAGGCAGAACAGAGGCAGGAAGAGGAGGACTTCCTTAGCTCTCAAGGCCCCCTTTATCCAGACAGTGTTCCTGCGTGTCCGCCGATCACACAGGAAGAGAAGGAGGAGGATTGTGTCAGTATGGAGGTGGAGCCTGGCACTCAGCATCAGCAGCAGTCTTTAAGAGATCAGTCCCAAGAAACACATGGACATGTACGTGGCTGGGAGGAGGTGGCTGCGGACCATGTCGTCCTTAGTGACCCAGAGGACTCCGGACCAAATGCCTCAGCAAGCCTACGTTGCATGGCCTCCAGGATCCTGCAAAGCCTGCGTAAGGATCCTCGTATTCGTGGTATCAAGGAGAAGGACCAATACTGGCTGGCAACCTTCCTTGATTCACATTACAAGGGTAAGGTTGCGGACCTTATCTTGCCGTTGCAGAGGGAGCAGAGGATGAAACATCTTCGGGAGGCCTTGCAGAAAGGTCTGTGCAACGCGTTCCCAGAGACTGAGATGTTACAAACTCCTGTTTTTGGACAACGTGTTGCTGAGGCTTCGGTCAGTCAAAGAAGGAGCCGTAAAAAAGGTGGCCGTCTGACCGATGCGTTTAGATAATTTTTTAGTCCGCAGCCCCAAAGTATGATCGGTTTCAGCAACCATCGCCAGCGTCTGTTTTACATGGTGCAGGAATACCTAGGGGCAAGATCTGACTTGGACACCTTTCCCACCGAAAATCCTCTGGGTTACTGGGTCTTGAGGATGGATCACTGGCCAGAGCTTGCACAGTATGCAACTGAGCTACTGTCCTGTCCTGCATCCAGCGTTCTTTTGGAACGCACATTCAGTGCTGCTGGAGGCTTTGTGACTGATCACAGGGTGCGTCTGTCCACCGACTCGGTCGATCGACTGACCTTCATAAAAATGATTCAGTCTTGGATCACCACCAGCTACCAAGCACCTGATGCTGATGTAACCGAATATTTTTTTTTTAAATGTCAGATCCCTTCAAAGACTGCCTATGCTGAGTGACTATCCTGTTATGCTGAGTAATTATCCTCTTCCTCCTCAATGATCTTGCTGATAGCTTGTAAGAACATTTTTTGGTTCTGGGCGCTGCCACCAGTGCCTAAGTCCCAATTTTTCAGCCCCTGTTTAACAGGGGCGTGTAATTACAATTTTTGATGCAATACTTTGCAGCAGGGCTCGTTCCTGCGTTCCAACTAGAGTATCTGTGAGGGGTTGCAGTGTTGTGGCAACAGCACCAGTGCCTAAGGCCCAATTTTTCAGCCCCTGCTTAACAGGGGCGTGTAATTACAATTTTTGATGCAATACTTTGCAGCAGGGCTCGTTCCTGCGTTACAACTAGAGTATCTGTGAGGGGTTGCAGTGTTGTGGCACCAGCACCAGTGCCTAAGGCCCAATTTTTCAGCCCCTGTTTAACAGGGGCGTGTAATTACAATTTTTGATGTAATACTTTGCAGCAGGGCTCGTTCCTGCCTTCCAACTAGAGTATCTGTGAGGGGTTGCAGTGTTGTGCCACCAGCACCACCACCACCAAAGGCCCAATTTTTCAGCCCCTGTTCAACAGGGGCATGTAATTACAATTCTTGATCAAATATTTCACAGCAGAGCCTGTTTCTGCGCCCACCAAGATTAACTGTGAGGACTTACAGTGTTGTGGCACCAGCACCACCACCACCACCACCAAAGGCCCAATTTTTCAGCCCCTGTTCAACAGGGGCATGTAATTACAATTCTTGATATGATATTTCACAGCAGGGCCCGTTCTAGCACTCACCAAGAGTAACTGTGAGGACTTACAGTGTTGTGACACCAGCACCACCATCACCAAAGGCCCAATTTTTCTGTCCCTGATCAACAGGGGCATGTAATTACAATTCTTGATCTAATATTTCACAGCATGGCCCTGTGAGGGCTTACAGTGTTGAGGCCACAACAACACCTAAGGCCCAAATTTCTGCTGAATATATAGGGCAGGCCCCTACTTTCAAACATCCAACTTACAAACGACTCCTACTTGCAAACGGAAGGAGACAACAGGAAGTGAGATGAAATCTACCCCATAGGAAGGGAAATTCTCTCCTGTAAGAGTTAATATGGGAAAAACTTTTCTCCTTTCCACTGATGCTTTATCACCAATCCTTGTTTCACTAAAAACCCCAAATTTTCAAAAAACATTTGTCATTGGGACAAAAAGTGAGGTGAAATCTTCTGAAGAAGAGCACAGACAGCAAAACAAATGTCACGGGGTGATAACCCTTCCCTAAGTTTAAAAAAAAAAAAGCTTAAAAACAGATTTTTTGGCTGGAGCTAGACTTTAAAAATGTACCAGTTCAAAATTACACACAGATTCTACTTAACAACAAACCTACAGTCCCTGTCTTGTTTGCACCGCCTGTATACTGCTGTTCAGAGTATATAGGGCCTGGGGGCCCCAAGCCTTTCCTTTTTTTAATTTGGGTGCGGGGTTCCCCTTAATATCCATACAGGACCCAAAGGGCCTGGTAATGGACTGGAGGGTACCCATGCCGTTTGTCTCACTGATTTTCATCCATATTGCCAGAGCCTGACATTTCATTAAAGCCGCAAGCAGTTTTAAATGACTTTTTTTCCTTTAAAAATGTCATTTTGTGCAGGGACTGTTCTAAGCACGGGAAACACGCTCCACTTTACAGGCATACTATAGACACCCCCCAGGTACAATATTTAAAGGAATATTTCACCTTTTTTTTTTTTTTTTACTTTAAGCATCATTAAAATCACTGCTCCCGAAAAAACATCCGTTTTTAAAAGTTTTTTTTTGCATTGATACATGTCCCCTGGGGCAGGACCCGGGTCCCCAAACCCATTTTAGGACAATACCATGAAAATGAGCCTTTAAAATGAGCACTTTTTATTTTGAATGTTCGAGTCCCCAATGGGGTTCTAACATTCGTGCAAATTTTCGGTCCGTTCGCAGGTTCTGGTGCGAACCGAACCAGGGGGTGTTCTGCTCATCCCTAATCCTTACCATCAAAAACACCTGTGGTGTCAGTGACCACCTGGGATCTATACTCAAAAATTTCCATTATGGAAACACCAGCTGCAAAAACTAAATATCAAAACATGCACAAACTATAAAAAGAAAGAATTGCGCAAGGTGCGTGAGTAAAAAAAATGGATTATTGTTATAAAACCGTGAAGGATATCCTGCAGCTGAGCACTATAGCCCCGATATTAGGGCACAAAAAATAAAAATAAAAAGTGCAGGGCTGGACAAATATCTCAAACAGTGAGCGTGGTATATCAATTAAAAAACATCGTGCAAAAAGTGACTGATATCTACTAAAATATTGTGAATATTGAAAATAACATCAGATGAATAAATTCAATTGATGGTGCATATAAAGAATAATGTAGAAAAACAACAGATGTTGTGAGAACAGTTCATAAAGTGAAGTAAAGTCCAAACATGGGATAACCAAAGCAAGACCCCAGGTCTGTATTCCACCGTTGGTGCTGCCCGTCACCTAATAGTAAAACAATGGAGGCTTACCGGAAAGCCTGCGACCACCCTTATTCAGGGAGGTCAAAACAGGCTTGGTAGAGTGATTGGAGCCACAGGAAACGCTGCTGGGATCACACTAGCTTCTTTGGTGAGTGGCCGGTCAGCAGAAAGACAGGGGACACCTTGGGCGATGTATTACCAGGGGGTAATTACCACACAACAAACAGCAGACACTTCCATGAATCCGGTTAGGGCAAGCCATAAATGTTCCAAAAGAAAAGAGGAGACTCCGATAGTACAGAGAAACTTTGGCCAATTTATTCAAAAATATTAAAAACAGAGACATAAAATTCCTAGCAGGGATAAGAGATAAAGGAAAACCCACTGCTGTTTAAAACAAAGCCGTGCATGCGCGATGCGTGTTCACGTTGTGACCCTACGGCCGTTTCGTCACAACTGACGTCATCAGGGGTACGCAATCGTGCATGCGCCTTATAAGCCCACGCGGCGCGGTGAAGAGCATAGCCATTGGCTAATGGGCAACAGTGCTAGAACCTGAATGGTCTAATAATAGCACTGAGAAAGTAATACTAAAGCAGTGCCATCTTGTGGACATTTAAGAGAATATTTAAAATTCATATAAGGATCAGAATAAATTCATTTGCTAAAGGGGTGTACATAAAAGGTGTGTATAAATAATAATAATAAAAAAAATATATATATATATATATATATATATATATATATATATATATATATATCAAATATATACATAACCTAAACCTAAACTCTCTAATCTCCAAGGTAGGCAACAGGGATCGTAAGGACCTATTGGGTTATAAACCCCCACAGGTTGAAGACAGAGGACTTTGGATTAGCCTTTCTGACTACTTATTCTAGTCAGCACTGGGCCATTAAAAGAATCATTAAAAGACATTGGCCTGTCATTAAAAATGATTGGATTCTTGAGCCTTTGTTATCTGACAAACCCTGTGTACTATTTAGGGGAGCCACTAGCTTTAGACACATTTTAGCCCCTAATGTCCCGGACCACCCACACGCCCAACTTTCTTCGGGGATCTTAAAGGTTTTTTCCTTGCAGGAGATGCAAAGTCTGCAGGGTTAATGCACTACGTGACAGAAGATTAGCTGAATTTACATCGAAGGGCACAGGTGTCACATATCCTATTAAATCATTCATAACATGCATCACTAAATGCGTTGTATACCTTTTAAGATGTCCATGCGGTTTAGAATATGTAGGACATACCATCCGGATGTTGCACGTCAGACTAGGGGAGCATATCACCAACATAAAGAACGGCTTTGACAAACATAGTGTCTCCAGACACTATGACCTTAAACATAAAAGAGACCCTAGTGGTACTATCTTTATTGGTTTGGAGAAATATGTTCCCCACTAGCGTGGCAGCAATGGCAAGAGAACCATTTCCAGATCAGAAACAAACTGGATATACAAGCTTGGTTCCCATGCCCCCAATGGCTTGAACGTAGAATGGGACATCAACTGCTATATTAATAACTGTTGATGTCTTCCATAGTTCGTGTCTTTAATATGGGTTGTAGTTTGCAGTCCAACTTCATATGTCATGGTAACTCTACATCCTATATCTGCACTCTCCTTTGCATTTTTATATGTCAGATCTGTTTTTATATATATATATTTTTATTATATGAATATATATGTGATTTTTCTTGTTATATTTTACCAATTCTGTTTTGGCAATAGGATGGAGATGCTTTTTTCACATATTGATCTACATTCACTAGGGGGGCTGTTTAGGTTATGTATATAATTGATATATTTTATATATATATATATATATATATATATATATATATATATATATATATATATATTTATTTTTTGTATTATTTATACACACCTTATATGTACACCCCTTTAGAAAGTATTTATTCTGATCCTTATATGAATTTTAAATATTCTCTTAAATGTCCACAAGATGGCACTGCTTTAGTATTACTTTCTCAGTGTTATTATTAGACCAATTAGGTTCTAGCACTGTTGCCCATTAGCCAACGGTTGTGCTTTTCACCGCGCCGTGCGGACTCATAAGGCGCATTCACGATTGCGTACCCCTGATGATGTCAGTTGTGACGACAGCCGTAGGGTCACAACGTGAACACGCATCGCGCATCGCGCATGCGCTGCTTTGTTTTAAACTGCAGTGGGTTTTCCTTTATGTCTTATCCCTGCTAGGAATTTTATGTCTCTGTTTTTAATATTGTTGAATAAATTGGCCAAAGTTTCTCTGCACTATCAGAGTCTCCTCTTTTCTTTTGGAAAATGTATGGATTGCCCTAACCAGATTCATGGAAGTGTCTGCTGTTTGGTGTGTGGTAATTACCTCCTGGTAATACATCGCCCAAGGTGTCCCCTGTCTTTCTGCTGACCGGCCACTCACCAAGGAAGCTAGTGTGGTCCCAGCAGCGTTTTCTGTGGCTCCAATCACTCTACCAAGCCTGTTTTGACCTCCCTAAATAAGGGTGGTCGCAGGCTTTCCGGTAAGCCTCCATTGTTTTACTATTAGGTGACGGGCAGCACCAACGATGGAATACAGACCTGGGGTCTTGCTTTGGTTATCCCGTGTTTGGACTTTACTTCATTTTATGAACTGTTCTCACTACATCTGTTGTTTTTCTACATTATTCCTTATATGCACCATCAATTGAATTTATTCATCTGATGTTATTTTCAATATTCACAATATTTTAGTAGATATCAGTCACTTTTTGCACGGTGTTTTTTTATTGTTATATCACGCTCACTGTTTATGATATTTGTCCAGCGCTGCACTTTTTATTTTTATTTTTTGTGCCCTAATATCGGGGCTATAGTGCTCAGCTGTAGGTTATCCTTCACGGTTTTATAACAATAATCCATTTTTTTACTCACGCACCTAGTGCAATTCTTTCTTTTTTATAGTTTGTACAATATAAAAAAGGCATGTAACAAAAAGCCAGATTAGCACGTGTCCACAATATGTTGACTAAAGGGGGCCTAACTAGCATGTGGAAATTCACACCCAATTACAACATTTGCACAAACTCACACACACAAAACAAATCCCAACGCCCTTGCACCCTCCCACGGGACATAAAGGGGACACCCAAACACATCCCAACCGCTGAACATCTCCCCAAAAACTGACACAACCCCCAAAGTGCCAGTTCACCAGGGCATAATACCAACCCATCCCCCCACACACACATAAACCACACATATGGCACCCAAACTAACACCCATCCAACCTGCCCTCATCCCTATCACAACACTCCAGCAGCATACACAGCCAAATCCCCCAAACAACCAGACATCCTATCCTAACCAACCAAAACCCACCCTTCTAATACGAGCCAAACACAAACCAAGCTCACTCAATGTAATGGCGTGTCCTTATAACTGGTTTAGCATTATTTGGAAGTTTACCGTCCTCACTTTGTACATAGTTCTTTTTGGAGTATCCCACTCAATTTCCCCATGCCTATCTACGTTACCCCACAAAAACACCAAAAAGAATGACCTTAGACTGTGTATTGAGCCAAAGAGGAGTGACTGTGACCAGGGCTATGCTGCTGTGTTAAAAAGTATACTGTTCTCTTTGTATTGCCTTCTTTATGTTAAATTCCTGGCAATCCTGCCAGTCCCTTGATTTCATATTTCAAACTGACTACACTAGGCAGGAGAGCACATCCATCATAGCACGGTCAGTTTTCTGGCTGTGCTGGGAGAACATGAAAAAGAGCAAACAGCAAGGACATAGAATCAGTGTGTGATGTAATTTATGCACAAAAAGAAATAGCACACTTACATGTAAAACCTGTATAACAGCTTGGGGTGGAGAGCAGGGGGTTACACTGCGCAGTGGAGGATAGAACCACAAACAAGCTGCTTGGATAATAGGCTGTTGTTGGTGAAGCTGGACCCACCTGAGTTGAAGAAATCCGGTGGCGTCTCAGCCATCCCTTCCCCTGCCTCAGACAGGTATTGTCAATGTCAACGGAATGGGCTGACCGCTACACATTTCAGTGGAGATACAAGAGGTTGATACCAGGTCAAACTCGGGTACTTACACTACTTGCAATAAAAAAAAAATGTTTTATTAATACAGAACTGCATTAAAGTCTATTTAAAGTCAAACCCTTTTCTTTTAGATTTGAATAGAAATCCAAATTGATCCAGAGACACAGCAGGAAGTAAAAGTAGATCTCTCCAAATTAAGGGGATATCTCCTCTTAAATAGCTTTTGCTAGAACAAGTGTACCCATGGGAAGATATCTCCTCACCTTCTGCTTCATTGACAAATCAAAAAGTTCAGATTTCCCATCACTTTATGTACCAGAGACAATGGTCACTAGGACCAATAGTGAGGTGAATCTCCCCAGCAGGGACATGAAGCAAGAAATATCTAGCAGGTGTTCTAAGCCTTCTAAATTATATCCAAAATGAAATAAAGGTTTACATACTTACGTATAGTTTCATTTGTCTATTTTTTTTGTCTCCTTCCCCAGCAGTACTTTATTTTCTTTGCTCCTATGAATTTTATAAGTACCTGTTAATGTATCTCAATAGATGCAGCTTTGGATGTCTCTGCTCCTTCTACACAAAGGGCCCTTTTCACCAGGGACACCGTCCTCATCTGCTCCTTCTCAGTGGATAAACAGACGCTGGATCTTAACATCCTGATCATATTATGGACCTTCCAGGGAAAAGTCATCCTGAGATATGACAACAAAGTCTTCTCCACCCAAGACCCCAGAAAGTCCCTCAACGTGGAATCCCTGGGGTATGGACATGCCTCATTACACATATCTAATGTGACCATCTCTGATAGGGGCACCTATATGTGTACCGTTATCTACAACGCTGAAAGCAAGGAGAAGGAAATTTCATTAAAAGTGTTTGGTAAGGGTACCTACTAGATTAAAATTGTAAATGTTAATGTCAAGTTCAACATTACTTTCATGCTAAATGTAGATCTAATCTCTAACTAGATGGTTTTTAGTTGCCAAAGCACTTTGTATCACAGACAATCGCCACATTTTTTTTCCCCATAAGATACTGTTTTTACCTTTATTTGCATCCTAGTGTTGCTGTTCTCCAGCCCTTATTCAGCCACTTCCTGTCTTTATGCATTTGCTTCAGCATTGGCTTCACATCCTTGTAGGGTAGGCAGGTGTACCGCCTTCATGTTTCCCTCCTCATTGGGCACCAAGTCACATAGGAGGCCTACCCAGGGTGGGTTCTTCTGGGCTACACTAGGCATTTTTGGATTGAGTCTGCTTTACACATGGGGTACCTTTGCTTACACGGCTGACTTAAACTCTAGTAGACTCTCTTGATGTTAATGTACACCACTATGATCAATGATGCAATTTGGAGGGACATGCTGAGCCAATGCCCTTTCACCTGTTCAGCGTATCTCCGCGACATCACTTCCAGTAATGGCATTGGGCCCGCCGTGTTCCATGTGCGCAATTCCTTAACTCTGCCTCTTCTGTACCTGTGCACAGGCAGAGGACCTCTGCAGTGCAGATCTACTTCCATTGTTATGGGAGATGGACCTGCTCATGGAGAGAGTGCCAACTACAACTCCTCCTGCTAGAAGCCATCCCACATGTACACGCTTAAGACAGGCTGCTAGAGAGACTTTTATTATCCTTGGTAACCACTGTATCTTCACAAAGTATTAACTCCTGTACCATTATCCTTGTACCCTAATGTGCTTAACTGATCCAAGCTGTAGGCTGTATATGCCAGTTACTTGCATTATACCCCTTGAGTAACTTCAGACCAGGCAAAGGCAAAGTTTCAAAAGCTTTGCTTAAATAATGTGGCATGACAGTCAAACAAAGGCAACAGTCTCTCCTTAAACTAGTTACTAACTCAGGCGTGTGACTTCCCCCGCATGCCTGCACAGGAAAGAGTCCATGTTGGTAGTATCAAGGTTTGGCATCTTTGGAGCAGACTGCAGGTCCCAGCAATCCCTCTAGGCTGCAGAAGGCTCCCAAGCATGGAGGTGCATTAGTTGGGATTACAGCCGTGGCACATCCAGCAGGCTACCAGGACGGAGTCCAGCAACGGTAATAGTAACAACCTCAGACTTGCATTAACTTTTCAGCCTGGATCGGACCCCTGTCCCATGTGTACAGTGGATTGGACCCATGAAAGCCCACCAAGAAACAGCCAGGAAACACAGTTAACACTAACCCTCCCGACTGGAGCAGCATCAAACTCTACCTGCCTACATCCTACATGCCTACATCCTTGTTGTAGACCAGATTCCTGATAGTGACACTGGTGGGTCATGCCTGCTCAATATGTGTCATCACAGCTGTTTGTAGTCCTCACCTATGGGGCATGATTTAAAGCCTAAGATTTTCAGCTCATGGGACAACAATCAAAGCACAAGTAGACTAATAGTGGTTGTCACTGGGGCAGGTGAAAAGAGCAGTTGCTTCTTTACATACACAGTAGCTGCCCCCATGTGTTTTAACAAAAACGCACACCATTCACAGCATCATGGTAACTTCTTCACAGAGACCAAGTTCTTAGTTTCTAATTAGAGCGTTCAAAGATTTAACCTAAGAATGTTTAAATATTGTTTTTATGAAAAAGAAAACAGTGTATTTAATATTTACAAAAAAATACACTACAAAACAGTCATAAACAACAGTAAAATATTCTAGAATCCCTGGTAGTTTTGATGGTAAACGAAAGTTCCAACTGCCAAATGCATCAGCTTTTTCTTGACACTTGAGAAGGCATTGCAGAATTACTTCCACCCAATCAAAGTGTCTGAGGGGTGTATTGTTGTGTTAACTATCCAATGTACAACTATATTTCCACACATCCACAGGGTTTAAAAATTCGCTAACCATCATATTATTTAGAATGAAATATATGCTTTGTTAGAAACCAAATATGAAAGAGATCTTATATATAATTCTTTTAGGAGGTCTAATGGGTCTTATTAGCCTCCCGAACCTTGAAAATCAGGCGTTTTTGGTGCCTCATTAGTACAGCCAGTTTTTTGGAAGGTAACTTTCCTTTTCCATAGGAATCATGTAATATGACTGCAAGTTGAGAGTAGTACAGGCTGTTTATGACCTGGCAGGGCTTTATCAGAAATTTTCTGAAGTTCCAAGGCTATTGAAGGTTTTTGATGCCCTGCATAGCTTCTAATTTACAGTATCTGCTTTCTCTCAAATGTACCTTAATCCAGACTTTGGTTTGTTAAGTGTGTTACCTTCCCTGTTACTTACCCTAGACATGATATTTAAGTTATCAACTTGTGAATTTTGGGGAAAATGAAGGTAGCAGAGTGTGGGGCTTCAGACAGTGACAACAGCGAACCATTTCTACATAATGTGTTTTAAAGTGGCCCCTGGTAATCTCTATTGGATGCTGTGTGACAGGTTGTCAACGCAGGAGCACTACTGGGTGAGAACGACAGTGTTGTCACCCCACAATAGGAAGTGCCTGAACAAGGACTTTCATGGCAGAATCACCTGGTATAATTTTTATTAATATAATAAACATGAAAAAGTACTTGTTGAATTTTTGGTGAGCTTTTAGCAAGTGGAAATCTCTGCAAAGTGACTCAAAATTCTCCTTTAGACAGTTGTCACTGGAACAGGGGGTCAGCATCGGAAGATCACTTCTTTATCCTGTTTTGGTGGAAGATCCAATATTATGAATTTCCCATCACTTCTGTCCCCAATGTCAATGGTCACCAAAACAAATAGAGAAGATGAATACCCTTTACGAGACAGGCACAGCAATAAAAGTTTGACAGAGGTTTTAACCCTTCCACGCTCTATTAAAAGCTAAAAAGAACAACAGTTTTGACAGTCAAGAACCCACACTTGTACATATCTGTCCTACTTTGGATGGAGGTTTCTAAAAAGTATATACAGTATATCCCACTTCATACCTGTATCTGTGTTCCCTGCAGCTAAACCTCTACTCTCTATACATAGTACGAACGTCCAGAGAAATACAAAGAACACCCTGACCTGTAAGGCCACTGGATTCTTCCCTCCGGATATCTTGATAACCTGGTACAGAAACGGAGAGGTCCTGAGAAATCATTTCATGGGAAAACCACAATTGTATGAAGATGGAATGTACCGCGTGGACAGCAACATGACAATCACACCGACCAAAGATGATCAGAACCAGACCTTCTCCTGTAAAGTCCAACATGACTCTCTACAAGAACCTCTGCAGATGGGCTTCCAGCCTTTCTATGAAGGTATGGATAATCATCCAGTCTCTGGCAAATATGTTTTAAATCTAGGTTTGCCTTCACACTTGTGCGGCTCTGGGAGCCACGTTCAGCCCATTCATTTGAATGCTGAAAGTAAACCAACAGCGCTAAGCCCGCTAAATTCTCATACTAAGAGAACATTAAATAAAATAAGCTCCTACTGATAAACTAAGTGTGTCCACCAAGTGCAAATTGTATATGTTAATTACAGCAGCGTTAGTTTTGATAAAAATTATTGCATAAGTGAAAAAAGTGCATAAATATTATACCATTAAACACTAAAACAAAAAATATCACCTAAGTGTAAACAGTATATAGATATTATATGAGATAGAAGTCCACTTCACCAAAAGTGCACGATGTGGAAAAATGTAAAACGATACCAAAATATTAGTTCATAAATGTGTTCCACATTTAAGGGTGCTCCGCTTATTCCATTGAAATTAAATCTACCACCCAGTGCACTCTCCTTTAGACAGCCTGGACTCACCAGAATAGGTGGACCTATTTTAAATAACAACAGGTCAAAAAGTGCTTTTAGAAGGGGAACTGTGCTTTTTTTCTTAAATCCTCCAGAGCACTGGCCACAAGAGCAGTGCAGTTCCCAGTGCTGGAAACGGCTGCTGTGATCTCCAGTGTGTGTGTGCTGTTAGGATTAAGGGCACCCGCATGCACCGCTTGCGGTTTTCTGTGCGGGTGGTTGTGGCTGTGGGAACGGGGGCAGACCTGCATATAAATGAAGTGAAAGGATACATGAGTGGGATGGTTGTAAGAAAGAAAAGAGGAGGAGACTTACTTGCAAATAACTGAAAAAGAGTGAGGTCAGAAGGGCAAGAGGTTTATTAGGACATTTTGGGGCTGTTAAGAGTACAGACCAGGCAGGAGCATTTGTCCCTTCCTTCAACCCTTAGAATGAGGTTCTAAATATATAAGGAGTGAAGGGTTTACAAAGGGTGGGTGTGGTCATTAGTCAGGGGAGGAGTTTTATGTCACAGCAGAGGTGGGACTTTTATTGTTATCAAATATTGTAACTCATTTTGCTCTGTTTGGTTGATGGGCTTGTTAAACACAATGGTCACAACATCTATTTTCCATGGGTGTTAAGATGTATGTGAATCCTTAACCTGCAGCTCACTTTAACCACTTTAGCACTAGAGCAATTTTTTTCATTTTCTTTTTTTTTTTTTAGCAAACATGGAAAAATCTCAATCTTAAGACATAAAATTACTTAAATCCCCAGAACATTATTCTGAAAACAAAGACCCTATAGAATAAAAAGATAATAGATGCAATTTTTTTATGTCGCACCATATTTGCTCAACAGTTTATAAAATGCAAATTTTCAGGAAAAAAATGTTACATTGTATTATGGGTATAACATGTTGCTAAAAAATACATACAGACCTGTCAGCTAGAATGCATATGAAAAGCACAGGTGCTATAAAATAGAGGCCTTTCTGTATACTCAATAGATAGTAATATTGAACAGCAAAAAATCTCCAGTGCAGCTTTAATGTGTATGGGCATCTTAAAGCAGAACTCCATCCAAAAGGGGAAGTTCCACTTTAAGGCCTCCTCCCCCCTCCTCTTTGACATTTGGCCTTCCACTTCCACTTAGACTGCCTAGGTCAAGGGTCTTCAAACTATGGCCCTCCAGTTGTTCAAGAACTACAATTCCCATCATGCCTAGTCATGTCTGTGAATGTCAGAGTTTTACAATGCTTCATGGGATGTGTAGTTCTGCAACAGCTGGAGGGCTGTAGTTTGAGGATCCCTAGCCTAGGTGATCTGACCAGACATTCTCCTTCCCCTCTCCCATCCTGCAGTCTTCTGGGACACATCAAAGGTCTCAGAAGACTGCCGGACCATTTAGAATGCGCAGCGCGGCTCATGCAAACTGTGACAGCCAGGTGCCCACAGTTAAGATGCTGGCACCGAAGACGGTCCCCAGCGCCCCCTCGGGTGAGCACAGCGCTACATCCTGGTCAGTGGCGGCTGGTGAAGTTTTAGGATGGGGGGGCACCAGACCCAGCCCTTCCTTTTTGACCCCTCCCACTTGGTGAAAATTGGCGTGGTTTCAGCGAAATAGTGGGCATGGCTCTAAGGTGGTGTGGTTAGCGTCTGAGATGAACGAGGGATGGAGGGAGAGGGCCTAGATCCTACACAACAATAGAAATGTGTGTATTCTAGAAAGTTTAACAATCAGCAGATAAAGATACTCCAAACACCTGGTGTTAGCACTTCAATCATCCCGGGACCATGGTTGTTATGGTGTCAGGATGATTGAAGCGCATTATTTCTATTATTACGTTGTAATATAAAATTAAATCATTCAACTCACCATAATGCAGAATCAGTGGGAGCCCCGAGTGTGTCACTAGCCACGTCGCCTACAACCAGATGCTATCAGGCGTCCCCAGCAGTCCGTCCTTACATCAGGTGCCCCCAGCGGAGTCCCTCCTTACATGCAGCCTGTGTCACATCAAATGCAGCCTCTGTCACATAAAATGCAGCCTCTGTCCCCCCAAATGCAGCCTCTGTCTCCCCAAATGCAGCCTCTGTCCCCCCCCAAATGCAGCCTCTGCCCCCCCCCAAATGCAGCATGCCTGTGTCCCATTACATGCAGCATGCCTGTATCCCATTAAATGCAGCCTCTGTTCCCAATAAATGCAGCCTCTGTTCTCCCAAATGCAGCCTCTGTCCCCCCCAAATGCAGCATGCTTGTGTCCCATTAAGTGCAGCCTCTGTTCCCCCAAATGCAGCCTCTGTCCCCCCAAATGCAGCCTCTGTCCCCCCAAATGCAGCATGCCTCTGTCCCCCCCCCCAAATGAAGCCTCTGTCCCCCCCCCAAATGCAGCCTCTGCCCCCCCAAAATGCAGCCTCTGTCCCCCCCAAATGCAGCCTCTGTCCCCCCCAAATGCAGCATGCCTGTGTCCCATTAAATGCAGCCTCTGTTCCCCCAAATGCAGCCTCTGTCCCCCCAAATGCAGCCTCTGTCCCCCCCAAATGCAGCCTCTGTCCCCCCCAAATGCAGCATGCCTGTGTCCCCCCCCAAATGCAGCATGCCTGTGTCCCCCCCCAAATGCAGCCTCTGCCCCCCCAATACAGCCTTTGCCCCCCAAATGCAGCCTCTGTCCCCCCAAATTCAGCCTCTGTCCCCCCCAATTGCAGCCTCTGCCCCCCCAAAATGCAGCCTCTGTCCCCCCCAAAATGCAGCCTCTGCCCCCCCAAATACAGCCTCTGTCCTCCCTAAAATGCAGCCTATGCCCCCCAAAATGCAGCCTCTGCCCCCCCCAAAATGCAGCCTCTGCCCCCCCCCAAAATGCAGCCTCTGTCCCCCCAAATGCAGCCTCTGCCCCCCCAAATGCAGCCCCTGTCCCTCCCAAAATGCAGCCTCTGTTCCCCCAAATGCAGCCTCTGTCCCCCCAAATTCAGCCTCTGTCCCCCCCAAATGCAGCCTCTGCCCCCCCAAAATGCAGCCTCTGTCCCCCCCAAAATGCAGCCTCTGTCCCCCCCAAATACAGCCTCTGTCCCCCCTAAAATGCAGCCTATGCCCCCCCAAAATGCAGCCTCTGCCCCCCCCAAAATGCAGCCTCTGCCCCCCAAAATGCAGCCTCTGTCCCCCCCAAAATGCAGCCTCTGTCCCCCCAAATGCAGCCCCTGTCCCCCCCAAATGCAGCCTCTGTCCCTCCTAAAATGCAGCCTCTGCCCCCCCAAATGCAGCCTCTGTCCCCCCCCAAATGCAGCCTCTGTCCCCCCCAAATGCAGCATGCCTGTGTCCCCCCCCAAATGCAGCATGCCTGTGTCCTCCCCCAAATGCAGCCTCTGCCCCCCAATACAGCCTCTGCCCCCCCAAATGCAGCCTCTGTCCCCCCAAATTCAGCCTCTGTCCCCCCCAAATGCAGCCTCTGTCCCCCCCAAAATGCAGCCTCTGTCCCCCCCAAATACAGCCTCTGTCCCCCCTAAAATGCAGCCTATGCCCCCCCAAAATGCAGCCTCTGCCCCCCCAAAATGCAGCCTCTGTCCCCCCCCCAAAATGCAGCCTCTGTCCCCCCAAATGCAGCCTCTGTCCCCCCCCCAAATGCAGCCTCTGTCCCTCCCAAAATGCAGCCTCTGTCCCCCCCAAAATACAGCCTCTGTCCCCCCCATACAGCCTCTGCCCCCCCAAAATGCAGCCTCTGCCCCCCCAAATGCAGCCTCTGTCCCCCCCTAAATGCAGCCTCTGTCCCCCCCCAAAATGCAGCCTCTGCCCCCCCCCAAATGCAGCCTCCCCCCAATGCAGCCTCTGCCCCCCCAAAATGCAGCCTCTGTCCCCCCCAAATACAGCCTCTGCCCCCCCAAATTGCTGTCTCTGCCCCCCCAATGCAGCCTCTATTCCCCCCAAAATGCTGCCTGTCCCCCCCAATACAGCCTCTGTCCCCCCTATTCTCCACACAGCGGTACTTACCTTGAGTCTCCTGCGGTGTCCTCCTCCTCACACTGGCACCAGCATTCTTTCTGTTTCCTCTCTCGGGCGCAATGAGAGAGTGAATCAGGAAGTGACATCTGACTCAGGGCAGATGTCAATCAAATCTGAAGTGCCGAGTAGCTTTCGCCCGGCGCCTGTAGTATGTATTACTATGGCCGGGCGGAAGCTACTCGGCGCCTCAGAAAACGCCACAAGGCGGGCTAAACGCCCGCAAATGCAGTGCCACGTCTGCAATCTCGTGATTGCATAGACGTGGCGCTTCCTAAAAGTGCACTGTGTCCGGCGTCGCACTGTGTCCAGCATCTGAACACAGTGCACTTAAGGACCTTTTTTTTCCCTTTTTTTTTTAAAGGGCCAGTAATAAAAGTTTTTTTTTTTTGACTTTTTTTTTTGCTGCCTGGAGGGGGGGGGGGGGGGGGGCGCCCAGGCGACCCCTATGGACGGGCCGCCACTGATCCTGGTACAGGTAAGCATCTGTTTGTTAAAAATAAAGGCAGCTACAGTCTTTGTGGCTGCTGACATTTAATTTTCAGAAAAAGGACTGAAACACCTCTTTAACCACTTGCCGACCGCCGCACACTGATATACAGTGGGGACGGGAAGTATTCAGACCCCCTTAAATTTTTCACTCTTTGTTATATTGCAGCCATTTGCTAAAATCATTTAAGTTATTTTTTTTCCTCATTAATGTACACACAGCACCCCATATTGACAGAAAAACACAGAATTGTTGACATTTTTGCAGATTTATTAAAAAAGAAAAACTGAAATATCACATGGTTCTAAGTATTCAGACCCTTTGCTCAGTATTTAGTAGAAGCTCCTGTCAGGTCACCTTGAGGCTAGGTGACAGATGCACTCTGTAGGATTCAGAAGTGCACTGCAAGGTAGTGGACCCTAGGACTGACTGCTGCGGATTGAACCCTGGGAGGTTCAGGAAGCAGGTCTACTGGATCACTGACACAGATCCCACTGGGAGCTAGAGCATAGATTCCCCAGGGCGCGGAGTCTAAGAGCCAGCAGGTGTTCACCAGAGCCTTTAGTGGTAAGAATGGACTGCGCTGCAGTCTGGCTCCAGGTCGTGGCCCCCAGGGTCTCACAGCTCTCGCTCACGGTAGACTACAGGAGAAGAGGAAGGAGGCAGCAGGCTGGAACAACAAGGAAAGTAAGGGACAAGCCAAGGTCGGGGCCACAAGCAGACAAGGACAACAGAGTTCACGCCAAGGTTCAGGGTCACAGACAAACAGGGATGGTCGGGGACACGCCAAAGGTCAGGGTCACAAGCAGACAGGAATAGTTAAGAACAGGCCAAAGTCGGTAACTGGAATCAGACGTAGGAAACACAGCAAGTACACACGAAAGCTAACACACAATGGTTGATCGGCACTGCTGGCTTGCAGTGCACAGGAATATATAGGGTTCCCTGATAGGGCCTGGGGTGGGGCCATGCTTAGAGGAGAGGTTATAAAACCAGTCAGGTGAGAGGCAGCTGGTCTTTAGAGATGAACACATGGAGACAGGTAAGCTGACAGAAAACTCTATTGCATAACCATGACAGCACCCTTTTGATCTAATACACCCATGGGTCATTTTGGGAAAGATGCAACAAGTTTTTCACACCTGGATTTGGGGATCCTCTGCCATTCTTCCTTGCAGATCCTCTCCAGTTCTGTCAGGTTGGATGGTAAATGTTGGTGGACAGCCATTTTTAGGTCTCTCCAGAGATACTCATTTGGGTTTAAGTCAGGGCTCTGGGTGGGCCATTCAAGAACAGTCACCTAGTTGTTGTGAAGCCACTCCTTCATTATTTTAGCTGTGTGCTTAGGGTCATTGTCTTGTTGGAAGGTAAACCTTCGGCCCAGTCTGAGGTCCTGAGCACTCTGTAGAAGGTTTTCGTCCAGGATATCCCTTCACTTGGCCGCATTCATCTTTCCCTCGATTGCAACCAGTCGTCCTGTCCCTGCAGCTGAAAAACACCCCCACAGCATGATGCTGCCACCACCATGCTTCACTGTTGGGACTGTATTGGACAAGTGATGAGCAGTGCCTGGTTTTCTCCACACGTACCGCTTAGAATTAAGGCCAAAAAGTTCTATCTTGGTCTCATCAGACCAGAGAATCTTATTTCTCACCATCTTGTCCTTCAGGTGTTTTTTTAGCAAACTCCATGCGGGCTTTCATGTGTCTTGCACTCAGGACAGGCTTCCATTGGGCCACTCTGCCATAAAGCCCCGACTGGTGGAGGGCTGCAGTGATGGTTGACTTTTTACAACTTTCTCCCATCTCCCGACTGCATCTCTGGAGCACAGAGACAGTGATCTTTGGGTTCTTCTTTACCTCTCTCACCAAGGCTCTTCTCCCCCCGATAGCTCAGTTTGGCCAGACGGCCAGCTCTAGGAAGGGTTCTGGTAGTCCCAAACGTCTTCCATTTAAGGATTATGGAGGACCTTAAGTGCAGCTGACATTTTTTTGTAACCTTGGCCAGATCTGTGCCTTGCCACAATTCTGTCTGAGCTTTTCAGACAGTTCCTTTGACCTCATGATTCTCATTTGCTCTGACATGCACTGTGAGCTATAAGGTTTTGTATAGACAGGTGTGTGGCTTTCCTAATCAAGTCCAATCAGTATAATCAAACACAGCTGGACTCAAATGAAGGTATAGAACCATCTCAAGGATGATCAGAAGAAATGGACAGCACCTGAGTTAAATATATGAGTGTCACAGCAAAAGGTCTGAATGCTTAGGACCATGTGATATTTCAGTTTTTCTTTTTTAATAAATCTGCAAAAATTTCAACAATTCTGTGTTTTTCAATATGGGGTGCTGTGTGTACATTAATGAGGAAAAAATGAACTTAAATGATTTTAGCAAATGGCTGCAATATAACAAAGAGTGAAAAATTTAAGGGGGTCTGAATACTTTTTGTCCCCACTGTACATCGGCACAATGGCAGCGGTGGGCAAATGGGTGTACCTGTACGCCCCCTTTAAGAGCCACGGATAGCAGGCGCACAGTCTCCCGGCGATCATGTCACAGAGCCTCAGAACGGGGAAGTGCCTATGTGAACAAGGCATTTCCCCATTCTGACCTGTGTCATGACAGATATCACCACTGCCTGTCATCGGGAGCGGTGATCGTTGTCATGTGACTTGAAGCCCATCCTCCCCATAATTAGAATCACTCCCAAGTATACACATTGGCCTAAACTGAGGAAAATTTTTTTTTTATATATATTTGGGGCATATTTATTATAGCAAAAAGTAAAAAATAATGTGTTTTTTCAAAATTGTCGCTGTTTTTTTGTTTATAGCGCAAAATATAAAAACCGCAGAGGTGATCAAATACCCCCAAAAGAAAGCTCTATTTGTGGGAAAAAAAGGACGTCAATTTTGTTTTGGTGCAACGTCTCATGACCACGCAATTGTTAGCTAAATCGACGTAGTGCCGAATCGCAAAAAATGCTCTGGTCAGGAAGGGGGTAAAATCTTTCGGGGCTGAAGCGGTTAAAGAATAATTCCGGGCATCGGCACGTTATACATAATTACATTTATCCAGCTTGTACCAATGTAACTATGTGTATATACCATACTTGGCTGATGCCACTGGAAGCTGGAAATCACTGAAGTGGACACATCTCAACAACCTCCTCCATCCCACACTGGGTAGCTGTCCTTATGCCTTGTGAATATAGGATGTCCGCTGATCAGCACAGTAATGCAATGCTTTGTATTTTATGAATTAATGCAAAGTGTTCTCTGATTAGACAAGAGAGATAGTGTGACATCACCACCCCATCTCTATTTATCCAACCACAGAACACTTTGCATTCATTCAGAAAATGGGTGGGCCATTCAAGAACAGTCACGGCACGGCACCTGTACTGAGCAGTGGACCTCATGTATTGTACAACCCTGCCCTTAAATAACTTGTTGGATATGCGCAGTAATCCGGCCAACCACAGATCCCAGCAATTAAATTTTATGGGCCGGAGATTGAGATTCTGACAAATTAAAGTTTCATCCTGGCCCTGTATATTAATATAGAAGAAGAGACATACCTGACATGCACTGACCAACCTGACATACACTGACCTACCTACCTGACATACACACACTGACCTACCTGACCAGGAGAAGGACTTCATGTCAGCCGTGGTGTGCGAGGCAGCCAGAGGAGAGGAGGAGAGCCGCCCCTCTGAGCGCCTAGCGGGGATCGATGTGGCGCGGCGGCCGCATTGTAATTCCTGCCTTCTGGAGCCTGCAGCACCTATGATGGACATCACACGTCCTGCGGTCCCGCCATTGGACCAGTGGGACATCCAGACCCGGGGCTTTTGGGGACCTACTCAGGGGTTCAGCCACTGTCAGCTCCCCCCCTGCTGATGCCACTGGTTCTTAGCAACATGTTATGCCCATAATACTTTGTAACATATTGCAAAAGGTGGAGCTGGCCTCTAGGTAAAGCTGTGGCCAAAACATTCCAAGGTAACACTGCTGTATGAAGCCTCATGTACGGGAGCCAGCTGAGCCCATTCAGTGTAATTCCCAATGTACTTCCTCCACTTGGGCAGCCCAGTTGTAGCTTACAGCCTGTCATTCACATGAATGGCTGTGCGACGCTGTACTCGTTGTATACAAGGGTGCTATCATAAACTCAAGTTTAGTGTTTTATTTTGGATATTGGGTGTAGTTCATCAGTGAGATTGTTCTTTCATCTCTTGTTCTTTCAAGATATGTTAAAAAGACACTTGCTTATCTTTAATCTTTTTTTTTTACAGATATAGAAACATCGTCTAATGTGGTCACTGTGGTCTGTATTATTCTGGTTTTGATGACAATAATTGCAGTTGGGATCGGGATTTTTTTGTGGAGGCAAAAATACAGAAAAAAAGGTAATATTCATAAAAACTCTGCAAATTGCTGGGCTTTCAGGTATGCAATGTAAATCAATGTATACTTTGTCCTAATTGAATGTTTATGTTGCCAGAAGAACTGCAGACTACAGTGCATTATAATAAGTTGTGGTGCACAGAGTTGAATAAAGTGTCATTTTGTGACATTTTAATAAGTCTGTGATGCATTGTAATAGCTGCCCTTACACAACACACACCAGCATGTACACATTTGTGCACAGAGTTAAAAAAAAGTGTTAGCTTTAATAAAAAATGTTTAAATAGTTTGGATGCATTGTAACAACGCATGTCAGAGCACATGCAAACCAGCGCACATGTGTTATGTGCTCCATAATGACCTCCCGTTGATGTGAATGGGCCATATGAATTTGCAGTTATAAGTGGCAATACAACCTTTGCTTACAAATGTGAATGTCCTAAATGACTTTTCTAATGCATCTGTGCACCAAAAAACCATCCTATGGGTAATATTGAATTCTTCCTTGAAGGTGAAAGGAGGAGTATGTTCTGCAAAGTGCCCTAAGCACTGGTTCTGCTGAACTGGGGGGTTCATGCACAGATGTATATTGAAATCAGGGCCGGTGCTACCACTAACCAAACTAGGCAGCCACCTAGGGCGCCCAGCCGCTGGTGTTCCTACCTTCTGGCTCTGCAACATGCAACTAACTCTCTGCAGGCAGCCGCTCCATGCGTCTGTAGTGTCAGAGGCGCAACAGCGGCGGAGGACTGTGTCCCGACACCGGAATGGAAGCAAACAACATCTCCTGCGCGCCTTTATGATCAGTGACCTGCTGTCTGTCTCACCAGTCTCTGAGTCAGTGACGTATTCATGTGTGCACTGCACACATGGATGATCCCCTGGAGGGACAACTGCAAGCACCAATCTCTGTGCACTGCAGCCGGCTTCCCTCCTCTCCTCTGCCGCCTGCGGGAAATGTGTCAGGGTGGAGAGCGGAGGAAGGAGCTGGTAAATGTCATTTACCGGCTCCTTCCTTTTCTGAATTACTGATAACTGAGAAGAGTAACCTGTGTGTACTCTGCTTCAGTTTATGAATGGACAGGAGCCTCTGTCTCCTGTTCATGCATGTTTAATGCTGAAGCTGCTGAGAAAGGGACTGGGGAATGTGTGTCCTCAGTCCCTTTCTCTGTCTTAAAGGGGAGATGTCAAGGGTCTGTTTAAATCCCTTATATCTCACCAAAGCCCCACAACAGTGCTGATAAAATAAAAATACAATAAATATAAAAAAATTACAAATTTAAAAAAATTATAAAAAATGTATATGTAAAAAAATAATATAAGATAAAAAATTACTGACACCATCCCCTCCTGCCCTACCGACCCTTTACACTGCCCCAACCCCCTCCACCCCCAAAAGAAAAGCATTGTGAAAAAAAATTTAATTGTAAAAAAATAAACACATACAAATAAAAAACGACTGACTCCGCCCACTACCCCATAGATCTATGAAATTGAATTGATTGCATTGCCCTCAGGTGGCAATCAAACACCTAGGTATAAATGTGCCACATCCTATGTAATCTATAAATGCTGAATAAAGGAATAATGGACTTTGTAGGCACATATAAAAATATTGATAAAGGAAGTGCTGCGCTGACCCAAAAAAGGTGAACAACAAAAAAAGGTTATATAAAAGTATCAATACAATTTAAGTGAACAGCAGCTGACACACAAACAAACCAAGTCACACCAATATATATATAAAAAAGTGCAGCGCTAAGGTACCAAACATAAACTGGAAACATGAATGGAACAAATATGAGTCCATGAAATATTAGAAAAATCCTAGAAACAATTGTGAATCAACACAATACAAGAACATGTGGGATATATAAAAAAGTGTCTATAGTGCAATATGATAAGCTCTGGGGCCAGAGTCCATAAACATAGAATCAATGGAGGTCTTCTCAAACGGAGGAGGAGCTCAGACCCTGGACGGTGACTGGAAACTTAGACGTAAGGTAACCCCAGGGAACACGCCACAGACATCGAAAAGAATAGGTACTCTTACCGGATCTGTAGGACATATCTGCCGTATAGCAGTACGTCTGTAAAGCTTGTGGAGGTAACCTCCCGTGGTATCCGCCCGGGTGTTGTCCCTTAGGTCACGGTCACCGATAAGGAAGGGCCGTCCTGGATGGAAGCAGACCGTTACCACGCACACTCTCTGATACAGGAACCAAAGGATCAAAAGGAACCAGTTACGGATGGAGTCATGGAGGAAAAAAGAAAAAGGCTCCACATGGTGTAGGTCAAAAAATTGGGGGTTTTAATGAATAAAAACCTTTACAGGATAAAAAGTGATCACAGGCAAATAAAACAATGGCAACATGGGAAGCTGAAACGCCAGCCCTACGCGTTTCGACTACAAAGTCTTCAACAGGGGCCTAAAACAGCCTCCCCACATTGCCCATATATATAGACTGTATACAGCATTTTAGATTGACTAGGTCCGTCCACATTATGGCGGAACCGGAAGTAGGAAGTAAGGAACCACAAACATTTAAATCCAGCCATATATATTAACAATCTCTCATATGTTAGCAAGGTACATTCGGCCTTGGATTGTAGGGTTGGATCGCAAGTCCAGCAGGAGTACAGTTGGTTGTGAAAGCCATGAACGCCATACTGTCAACACGGCTTGCGTTCCAAGCCTCACAACTGCAGTAACCAGGGGGCCATAGTCCAATCACCAAGGCTTGCGTCCCAAGCCCTGCCGATCATGTAAACAAGGCGGAGACAACCGCCAGCAGCCAATGCGTCGCCAGTATCTCCTTAACCCCTCCAGGTGGAGCGTACGCTGTAAGCCTCATGTGAAGGAGACGAGCGGCCAGCTCGAAGGCTGACGTTATCCCCACTAAGGTGATTGTACCAATAGCTAGCCGGCTGGAGTGGTAGCCCCTCCCTCTCAGTGCGTCTATGCTCCACAGCGAGAGTGTATGGAGACATCACCGAGGCAACAACAGATGCCCCGAAGGATCCAGCCTGCACTCACTGGTCACACACTCAGAGGTGGCCAGTCACACCACCCATATATTGAGTCGTGCTATGAACCTGACTCAAAGTAGCAGCAATCTAATGTGCACAGGGTATCACACATACGCTGTCCTAATATGGGAGCGGACACACCACACTACATCCGAGGTATTACAAATTATCTGGCTGGATAACCCGGGTCACCTAAACCTGTAACGGAGACAAAGTAATACGTGCTCCGGCCCCCTAGGGGAGTACCAAGCAATGCCACATTGTCAACCTGACAGGGAAAGGGGCCCGGAGGTCCTGAGGACAGGGAAAATGATATTAGTAATAATAAAAAGTAGAAGGTCATATGATATCCCTATTGGAGTATTAAAATAAATAACTAATAAATGAACCCCCATAGGGCATTAACCCCCCCCCACACCACCCTTTTTTATTTTTCTTTCCAATGCTACAAGACAAGTCGACCACCTGGTCAGACAAACCTATAGCAGGGCCAGAGTGGTGAACAAACCCCCCTGGTGGTGTAACAGTGCAGGTGTCATCCAATAAATGAATAACTGACATAATTGTAGTGAATGGCAACATAAGCTAACCGTCCAGTGGACATAAATGTCCTAGGTTATGCTTAACTAGGTCACTCTAAAACGACCTTCTAATCTATTTTGACCTAAATAGAACCCAGGGTAAGACAATACTGTCCTGGAATAACGGGATGGAACAGAGTGGCCAAAGGATGAGGCTCACATGCACTAAGGTATACTTGGGGGGGAAGGAGGAGGGAAGGGAAAGAAGAACTCAAACCTTAACCCAGAGAAGTGAAATGAATTAAACATTAAGGTACCCATTGGCCTCATATAGCAAGTCAATGTATGGCAAGGCAAAGAACAAGAAAAGAAAAAGAAAAGGACGGTAGGTGTGTCGCGACTTGAGAGCGGGGGTGCCTCTCACGCACGGTTGATGAAACTATTAATATCTCACTCTACATTCATACCGTGTGGCGAGAAGCACCTGAGCTCATAAATCCAATATGTTTCGACCTGTGACACACCCCTAAGACAAGACTCGCCCCTCCAATGGGGGCCGAATTTGTCTATAATCAAAAATGAAGTACCCGTGGGGTCCTTGTTATGGCATTCAAGGTAGTGACGAGGAACACTGTGCTTAATGCAGCCCTTCTTAATTTTCGCAATATGTTCGTTAACCCTGATGGAAAAGGCCCTCGTTGTGCGCCCGACATATTGTCTCTTGCATGGACATGTGATAAGATATACAACATGTCGGGTAGCACATGTAGTGAAATGTTTCATGCTATAATCTTTAGATGTCACTGTAGAGTGAAAAGTCACTGTCTTACATCTCCCACTTATGTTGTGCAGGCACACATTGCACTTTCTGCAAGGAAAATATCCCTTGCAGCCCTGGAAGAAAGAAACGGGCCGGGGAGGATCAATAGTATTGGGGCGATTTCCCCCTGAACCGAACGTGCACCCCGAAAAATGATACCAGCCCGGTCTGGTAAAACGGGACCCAGCACACGATCGTTTTTCAAAACTTTCCAGTGCCTATCCATATTCTTCTTGACTTCTTTGTGTTGAATGGAAAATGTAGTGAAAAAAGACCATTTGAAAGGGTTATCATCCTGTACTCTAGGGCAATCGACCAAGAGTGAATTCCTATCCACTCTCATAACCTTCCCTAAGGTGACATCAAGGTCGGAGGGTCTGTATCCTTTTTCTATGAATCTTTCTCTGAGGGTCTGGGATTGCAACTGGAAATCATCAATAGTACTAGAGTTACATCGTAACCGAAGAAACTGTCCCTTCGGGACCGATCTTAGCCACTGCTGATGGTGACAGCTGTCTACCGGGATATACCCGTTGCGGTCCGTGGGTTTGAAAAACGTTTTGAGAACCAGTTGTCGATTAACCACAGACACCTCTAGGTCCAAGAAATGGATGGTCTCGGAGCTGGCCTCAAAACAAAGGGAGATATTTCTATCATTGGTGTTTAGATATTCCATATACTCCTCCAATGATCTGAGGTCGCCCTTCCATAGGAGGGGGACGACATCCTCCTCCCATAGGGCCATAAAAAGGTTGGCCAAACTGGGGGCATACTTAGCCCCCATGGCCACACCCTTGATCTGGGAATAGTATGTACCTTGGAACCAGAAGTAATTATGTTCTGTAGCAAACTTGAGTAGCTGCATAACATAATTACGGTGTATGAGAGGAAGGCCGGAATCCCTAGAAAGAAACAGGTTAACGGCCGCCAAACCTTGATCTAATGGAATGGATGTATATAGTGCGGATACATCAGCAGTTGTGAGGAGAAGACCATCCTGATATTCCACTCGTTCTAATAGATTAATTGAGCCCTAGTGTCTTTTAGATAGGAGGGCATCTGTTTGACCAGGGGCTGGAGATAAAAATCTATGTACCTTCCGATTCGTGAAGTAACCGAATCTATCCCACTTATGATGGGACGGCCAGGGGGATGGGTGGGATTTTTGTGAACTTTCGGAAGGTAATAGATGACCGGTATTCGGGGAGCTGCAGGTACAAGGAATTCTCTCTCTTTCTGATTGAGTATATTGAGGGAAAAACCCTCATCTATGAGGGCCGAAAGGGCTCGTTTATATTCTTTCGTAGGGTCTTTGGAAAGGATACTGTATGTAGTTCGGTCATCTAATAGACCTTTCATTTCTGCATTGTAGTCGGCCTTATCCAGGACAACTATCCCGCTGCCTTTATCGGCCGGGCGGATGACCAGATTGTTTCTATCACAGAGAGAGTCAATGCCCGCCGTAATGGCCGGGTCCTGATGCATGTGTTTAACAGGGATTTTCTCCAAATCATGTAAAACTAAATCCTTAAAGACATTAATAGAGTGGGATGTATTATTTGGGGGATTAAAGGGTGATGGGTTCGAGAGACCAGAGTGTCTGATATCACTCTGTCTCGTAGCTCTGAGGTTAGTTGCAGGTTGGGATAAAAGGTGTCTTTGTATATTTTAGCTTGCGGATGTATTTGTGTACATCCACAAATGTAGAGAATTTGTTTAGCTTCTTGGGAGGGACAAATTTGAGTCCCTTATCAAGCTCATATTTTTCATGGTCAGAGAGACTGACCTTGCTCATATTATATATGCCGGCACCTAATGTGACCTTTTTCTTTTTCCTCCATTGTAGTCGCCACCCTCCTCTACATCCTCTCTTATTTTTGGACTTCTAGGGGGGTGGTTGTACCCCGGTTTATGAAAACCCGGAGTTTGGGAAGGGCCAGAATGGTTATACTGATATGACACTCTGCTATATTCCTCATTCCCACTGTCATCATGGTATGAATAATCGTAATGTGCGTCCCGGGGATGTCCATCCCGGAGGGCAACATAACGGTTACTTACATGGACAGGGGTGCCATAACCAAAACCATTGTTCGGATGATCGGTTCTAGTATCATATTTTGGACCATAAGGTCCTTGGTAGGACCCTCTACCTCTGTCCCCCACATTACCCCTTCCTCTACCGTTAGGTTGCTTACCCCTCCGACCCGAGGGGGATCTACCATGGTGAGACACTGTGGTGTAGCCCCCAGGGGTGGAGGGGTGTCTCCCACGGCTCGAGTCTCTGGGGGGATGGTATATCTGGGGCACAGGCCTAGGAGCAGAAAGATCAGTCCCAGGTTCGGTTGACCTACCCGTTCTGGGGGGGTAAGGGAGGATCATACGTCAATATCCTATCTGGATGGCGGATGGTTTGTTCAGCATTCTCTATAGGTAAGCTAATAGACCCAGGGTCAACTCCCTGGGCTATCTTCTTCTGCCAATCAAAGACCAAACCATTTTTATAATCAGTAACGCCTCGATTGTACTTTTTTTGTTTTTTATTCCATTGGTCCTTCTCCTCTTTTTCCAAAAGAGTTCTAAGGTTAGTGGAATGGGAGGTATACTCAGGCAGTCCATTGGATGGAAGAAGCTTATCCTTGAGATCCCTGATTTCCAGATCTAGCGCAGTAAGTCTACTGCGTTTTCTCTCCACTAAAAAGCCAATCAGATTGATGCCTGCCTCGTTAAAATAACGAAACCAGGGTTCTAAATCCGGATCGCCCTGTTGGGGAAAGACATCCCAACGTAAACCTCTCGGGACCATTTTTTCTTTAATGTACTGCTCTAGAAAAGCAATGTCCCACTGTAGATGTAGTTCAGTGGTCATTAAATGTTTGAGCCTTAAAAATAGTCCACTCATTTCAGTGTCAGTGTTATTTAAAACAAAGACACCATCCGTGTTAATGGACCTAGTGGTCCTATACTCAAACACATCCATGGTGAGATGGGGTGATATATATGGGTCGCTGCAGCAAATAAGTGGTCAAAAATTAGAAAAGTGATAAAGGAAGTGCTGCGCTGACCCAAAAAAGGTGAACAACAAAAAAAGGTTATATAAAAGTATCAATACAATTTAAGTGAACAGCAGCTGACACACAAACAAACCAAGTCACACCAATATATATATAAAAAAGTGAAGCGCTAAGGTACCAAACATAAACTGGAAACATGAATGGAACAAATATGAGTCCATGAAATATTAGAAAAATCCTAGAAACAAGAGGTCCCGAGAGGTTTACGTTGGGATGTCTTTCCCCAACAGGGCGATCCGGATTTAGAACCCTGGTTTTGTTATTTTAACGAGGCAGGCATCAATCTGATTGGCTTTTTAGTGGAGAGAAAATGCAGTAGACTTACTGCGCTACATCTGGAAATCAGGGATCTCAAGGATAAGCTTCTTCCATCCAATGGACTGCCTGAGTATACCTCCCATTCCACTAACCTTAGAACTCTTTTGGAAAAAGAGGAGAAGGACCAACGGAATAAAAAACAAAAAAAGTACAATTGAGACGTTACTGATTATAAAAATGGTTTGATCTTTGGATGGCAGAAGAAGATAACCCAGGGAGTTGACCCTGGGTCTATTAGCTTACCTATAGAGAATGCTGAACAAACCATCCGCCATCCAGATAGGAGAATGACGTATGATCCTCCCTTACCCCCCCTAGAACTGGTAGGTCTACCGAACCTGAGACTAATCTTTCTGCTCCTAGGCCTGTGCCCCAGATATACCATCCCCCCAGAGACTTGAGCCATGGGAGACACCCCTCTGCCCCTGGGGGCTACACCACGGTGTCTCACCGTGG
The DNA here is from genome assembly GCF_042186555.1 of Aquarana catesbeiana. NCBI lineage: Eukaryota > Metazoa > Chordata > Amphibia > Anura > Ranidae > Aquarana > Aquarana catesbeiana. The sequence goes on from NC_133329.1 coordinate 66,830,017, forward strand.
TAGATACCCCTTGGGTCGGAGGGGTAAGCAACCTAACGGTAGAGGTAAGGGTAATGTGGGGGACAGAGGTAGAGGGTCCTACCAAGGACCTTATGGTCCAAGATATGATACTAGAACCGATCATCCGAACAATGGTTTTGGTTATGGCACCCCCGTCCATGTGAGTAACCGTTATGCTGAGTGAGTGAATGAGGAATATAGCAGAGTGTCATATCAGTATAACCATTCTGGCCCTTCCCAAACTCCGGGATTTCACAAACCGGGGTACAACCACCCCCCTCGAAGTCTAAAAATAAGAGAGGATGTAGAGGAGGTTGGCGACTACAATGGAGGAAAAAGAAAAAGGTCACATTAGGTGCCGGCATATATAATCTGAGCAAGGTCAGTCTCTCTGACCATGAAAAATATGTGCTTGATAAGGGACTCAAATTTGTCCCTCCCAAGAAGCTAAACAAATTCTCTACATTTGTGGATGTGCACAAATACATCCGCAAGCTAAATATACAAAGACACTTTTTATCCCAACCTGCAACTAACCCCAGAGCTACGAGACAGAGTGATATCAGACACTCTGGTCTCTCGAACCCATCACTCTTTAATCCCCCAAATAATACATCCCACTCTATTAATGTCTTTAAGGATGTAGTTTTACATGATTTGGAGAAAATCCCTGTTAAACACATGCATCAGGACCCGGCCATTACCGCGGGCATTGACTCTCTCTGTGATAGAAACAATCTGGTCATTTGCCCGGCCGATAAAGGCGGCAGGACAGTTGTCCTGGATAAGGACGACTACATTGCAGAAATGAAACGTCTATTAGATGACCGAACTACATACAGTACCCTTTCCAAAGACCCTATGAAAGAATATAAATTAGCCGTTTCAGCCCTCATAGATGAGGGTTTTTCCCTCAATATACTCAATCAGAAAGAGAGAGAATTCCTTGTACCTGCAGCTCCCCGATTACCGGTCATCTATTACCTTCCAAAAGTTCACAAAAATCCCACCCATCCCCCTGACCGTCCCATCGTAAGTGGGATAGATTCGGTTACTTCACGAATCGGAAGGTACATAAATTTTTATCTCCAGCCCCTGGTCAAACAGATGCCCTCCTATCTAAAAGACACCAGGGCTGCGATTAATCTATTGGAACGCGTGGAATATCAGGATGGTCTTCTCCTCTCAACTGCTGATGTATCCGCACTATATACATCCATTCCATTAGATCAAGGTTTGGCGGCCGTTAACCTGTTTCTTTCTAGGGATTCCGGCCTTCCTCTCATACACCGTAATTATGTTATGCAGCTACTCAAGTTCGCTACAGAACATAATTACTTCTGGTTCCAAGGTACATACTATTCCCAGATCAAGGGTGTGACCATGGGGGCTAAGTATGCCCCCAGTTTGGCCAACCTTTTTATGGCCCTATGGGAGGAGGATGTCGTCTATTCCCGCAGACCACCTCAGTTGGTTTTGTGGGCTAGGTATATAGACGACGTCCTCCTCCTATGGAAGGGCGACCTCAGATCATTGGAGGAGTATATGGAATATCTAAACACCAATGATAGAAATATCTCCCTTGTTTTGAGGCCAGCTCCGAGACCATCCATTTTATGGACCTAGAGGTGTCTGTGGTTAATCGACAACTGGTTCTCAAAACGTTTTTCAAACCCACGGACCGCAACGGGTATATCCCGGTAGACAGCTGTCACCATCAGCAGTGGCTAAGATCGGTCCCGAAGGGACAGTTTCTTCGGTTACAACGTAACTGTAGTACTATTGATGATTTCCAGTTGCAATCCCAGACCCTCAGAGAAAGATTCATAGAAAAAGGATACAGACCCTCTGACCTTGATGTCACCATAGGGGAGGTTATGAGAGTGGATAGGAATTCACTCTTGGTCGATCTCCCTAGAGTACAGGATGATAACCCTTTCAAATAGTCTTTTTTCACTACATTTTCCATTCAACACAAAGAAGTCAAGAAGATTATGGATAGGCACTGGAAAGTTTTGAAAAACGATTATGTGCTGGGTCCCGTTTTACCAGACCAGGCAGGTATCATTTTTGGGGGTGCACGTTCGGTTCAGGGGGAAATCGCCCCCAATACTATTGATCCTCCCCGGCCCGTTTCTTTATTCCAGGACTGCAAGGGATAGTTTCCTTGCAGAAAGTGCAATGTGTGCCTGCACAACATAAGTGGGAGACGTGTAAGACAGTGACTTTTCACTCTACAGTGACATCTAAGGATTATAGCATGAAACATTTCACTACATGTGCTACCCGACATGTTGTATATCTTATCACATGTCCATGCAAGAGACAATATGTCGGGCGCACAACGAGGGCCTTTTCCATCAGTGTTAACGAACATATTGCGAAAATTAAGAAGGGCTGCATTAAGCACAATGTTCCTCGTCACTACCTTGAATGCCATAACAAGGACCCCACGGGTAATTCATTTTTGATTATATACAAATTTGTCCCCCATTGGAGGGGCGAGTCTTGTCTTAGGGGTGTGTCGCGGCACGAAACATATTGGATTTATGAGCTCAGGTGCTTCTCGCCACACGGTATGAATGTAGAGTGGGATATTAATAGTTTCATCAACCGTGCGTGAGAGGCACCCCCGCTCTCAAGCCGCGACACACCTACCGTCCTTTTCTTTTTCTTTTCTTGTTCTTTGCCTTGCTATACATTGACTTGCTATATGAGGCCAATGGGTTCCTTAATGTTTAATTCATTTCACTTCTCTGGGTTAAGGTTTGAGTTCTTCTTTCCCTTCCCTCCTCCTTCCCCCCAAGTATACCTTAGTGCATGTGAGCCTCATCCTTTGGCCACTCTGTTCCATCCCGTTATTCCAGGACAGTATTGTCTTACCCTGGGTTCTATTTAGGTCAAAATAGATTAGAAGATCGTTTTAGAGTGACCTAGTTAAACATAACCTAGGACATTTATGTCCACTGGATGGTTAGCTTATGTTGCCATTCACTACAATTATGTCAGTTATTCATTTATTGGATGACACCTGCACTGTTACACCACCAGGGGGGTTTGTTCACCACTCTGGCCCTGCTATAGGTTTGTCTGACCAGGTGGTCAACTTGTCTTGTAGCATTGGAAAGAAAAATAAAAGAGGGTGGTGTGGGTGGGGGATTAATGCCCTATGGGGGTTCATTTATTAGTTATTTATTTTAATACTCCAATAGGGTTATGACCTTCTACTTTTTATTATTACTAATATCATTTTCCCTGTCCTCAGGACCTCCGGGCCCCTTTTCCTGTCCGATTGACATGAGGCTTGGAGCGCACGCTCCACGTGGAGGGGTTAAGGAGATACCGGCGGCGCATTGGCTACTGGCGGTTGTCTCCACCTTGTTTACATGATCGGCAGGGCTTGGGACGCAAGCCTTGGTGATTGGACTATGGCCCCCTGGTTACTGCGGTTGTGAGGCTTGGAACGCAAGCTGTGTTGACGGTATGGCATTCATGGCTTTCACACCCAACTGTACTTGTGATCCACCCCTACAATCCGAGGCCGAATGTACCTTGCTAACATATGAGAAATTGTTAATATATATGGCTGGATTTAAATGATACTTCCTACTTCCGGTTCCGCCATAATGTGGGCAGACCTAGTCAATCTAAAATGCTGTATACAGTCTATAAATATGGGCAATGTGGAGAGGCTGTTTTATGCCCCTGTTGAAGACTTTGTAGTTGAAACGCGTAGGGCTGGAGTTTCAGCTTCCCATGTTGCCATTGTTTTATTTGCCTGTGATCACTTTTTATCCTGTAAAGGTTTTTATTCATTAAAACCCCCAATTTTTTGACCTACACCGTGTGGAGCCTTTTTCTTTTTTCCTCCATGACTCCATCCGTAACTGGTTCCTTTTGATCCTTCGGTTCCTGTATCGGAGAGTGTGCGTGGTAATGGTCTGCTTCTGTCAGGGGATGTTATACACAACATCCCATGCAGGTGATCAGATCGCTGGGCTGCACCAAGGAATCAGGGACAAACGAGTAAATAAAGAAAGTATATTTATTGTCAATGATAAAGATACACGTGAAAACAAGACAGCAAACCAAAACAAGTAAATGGTGAAAACACAGCAAACCCCAAAACCCACCTAACTATCTATCTAACTAATATAATACACAAGCAAGGAAACCAACATGAAATAAAAAATAAGGCATGGGCCAAAGCGACAAGGGAACAGAAAACAGGAATAATGAAGCAGACCAAGGAGTAGGGAACAGGAAACAGGGTACAAGGTCAGGATACACAAACGGGGTTCAGGAACAAACAGGAACAGGCTGGAACAAGAGCAGGTACTGGCAGGGACAAGGGCTTAGCAGAGGAATACTGAAGCACTGGAGGTTAGTTCAGGGCAGGTTTATATAGTCCAGCAAAACCATGACAGGTGTGCTTGATGGCAAGTCTGCAGTCCAGGCAGGGAGACCCCTGCTGGTGGCCACTGGAATTACACCCTTTTGGTGCTGAATGTAATAGTGCCACCAGCAGGAGAAACCGGAGATGACACCGTTCCTGACAGTTCCCCCTCCTAAAGGAGTGGCCTCCGGACACTCCATTCAGCCCTGGGTACGACAGTCCGAGTGGGTGCAGAAACACCTTAAAATGTTTCCCTACTGAGTCTGCGGACTTCTTCGCACTTCCAAGGCCAGAGTCTTTTAGTTCACTGGGGGACGTGCCATCAGAGTCTGAAAATAGGACACGTACCCCACCACCCGGGTCAGGAAGTTTGGATCTGGAAATGAAAATTAGCAGGGTAACGGGAAAGAAACCATCGGAGGCAGACCACACAGGAGCATTACATTTAAGCCAGGCGACAGACAGGATTGACCCAGCGGCAAGATGGCCATCAGTCAGGAACAGTTTTAGCAGGCCCCATGTCATCAGGCTGAGCAGAAAGCAGAGGTACATCACGTTGGGTAGTGGCACATCCGCATCGAGCTGGGCAGCAGGCATGGGCACAACAGGCTGAACAGCAGGTGCCTTGGACTGGATAGCAGGTACAGGAACTTCAAACCGGGCAGCTGGTACTGGAACTTCAGACTGGACAGTGGGCACAGGTGCTGGCACATCAGGCAGAACAGCAGGAAATGGCACAACAGGCTGAACAGCAGGTACATCAGACTGGATAGCAGGTACTGGAACTTCAACCCGGGCAGCTGGTACTGGAACTTCAGACTGGACAGTGGGCACAGGTGCTGGCACATCAGGCAGAACAGCAGGTGCAGTGGACTGAATAGCAGGTACTGGAACTTCAAACTGGGCAGCCGGTACTGGAACTTCAGACTGGACAGTGGGCACAGGTGCTGGCACATCAGGCAGAACAGCAGGTACTGGCACAATAGGCTGAACAGTAGGTACATCGGACTGGATAGCAGGTACTGGAACTTCAAACCGGGCAGCTGGTACTGGAACTTCAGACTGGACAGTGGGCACAGGTGCTGGCATATCAGGCAGAACAGCAGGTACTGGCACAATAGGCTGAACAGTAGATACATCGGACTGGATAGCAGGTACTGGAACTTCAAACCGGGCAGCTGGTACTGGAACTTCAGACTGGGCAGCAAGCACAAACACTGGCACATCAGGCAGAACAGCAGGTGCTTTGGACTGGATAGTCGGTACTGGAACTTCAGACTGGGCAGTGGGCACAGGCGCTGGCACATCAGGCAGAACAGCAGGTACTGGCACAACAGGCAGAACAGCAGGTCCATCGGACTGGATAGCAGGTACTGGAACTTCAAACTGGGCAGCTGGTACTGGAACTTCAGACTGGGCAGTGGGCACAGGCGCTGGCACATCAGGCAGAACAGCAGGTACTGGCACAACAGGCAGAACAGCAGGTGCATCGGACTGGATAGCAGGTACTGGAACTTCAACCCGGGCAGCTGGTACTGGAACTTCAGACTGGACAGTGGGCACAGGTGCTGGCACATCAGGCAGAACAGCAGGTGCAGTGGACTGAATAGCAGGTACTGGAACTTCAAACCGGACAGCCGGTACTGGAACTTCAGACTGGGCAGCAAGCACAAACACTGGCACATCAGGCAGAACAGCAGGTGCTTTGGACTGGAAAGTCGGTACTGGAACTTCAGACTGGACAGTGGGCACAGACACTGGCACATCAAGCAGAACAGCAGGTACTGGCACAACAGGCAGAACAGCAGGTCCATCAGACTGGATAGCAGTTACTGGAACTTCAAACCGGGCAGCTGGTACTGGAACTTCAGACTGGACAGTGGGCACAGGTGCTGGCACATCAGGCAGAACAGCAGGTACTGGCACAACAAGCTGAACAGCAGGTGCATCGGACTGGATAGCAGGTACTGGAACTTCAACCCGGGCAGCTGGTACTGGAACTTCAGACTGGACAGTGGGCACAGGTGCTGGCACATCAGGCAGAACAGCAGGTACTGGCACAATAGGCTGAACAGTAGGTATATCGGACTGGATAGCAGGTACTGGAACTTCAAACCGGGCAGCTGGTACTGGAACTTCAGACTGGACAGTGGGCACAGGTGCTGGCACACCAGGCAGAACAGCAGGCACTGGCACAACAGGCTGAACAGCAGGTGCATCGGACTGGATAGCAGGTACTGGAACTTCAAAGCGGGCAGCTGGTACTGGAACTTCACACTGGGCAGCAAGCACAGACATTGGCACATCAGCAGGCATCGGAACATCAGGCTGGGCGGCATACAGGAACACATCAGGCTGGAACAGATCAGCTGGTGGGGAGGCAGGATTGGATACTGGCATGATGGTATGGGTTGGAAAAAACTTCCGCTTCTTTTTGGTTTTAACCACTGGGGATCTATAAGTGGGTACAGGGCTGTAGGTAGTGAATGCAGCTGGTAGAAACGAAGAGTGAAAGGATGGCATAACAGAGGGAGTAGGTTTTGAAGGGAGATTTAGTGGAGCTGATGGAGGCAGTTGAGAAGCAGAAGGGGAGTTAAAGGCAGGGTAGGTGCAGCAGGAGGAAACAGGGTACTGGTATTTCATTGGTAGAAAGGTATATTGGGAGCTAACAGAAGCTGAATGCGACAGACTTGACCAGGCCTGTATTAATGATTGCACTGCATCAGGTTTGCACTTGGCTTGTCTGACCAGAGACTGCACTGATTCAATGCATTTTGCAAGCACCTGCCGAGAACAAGCTGAATATTGTTCAAAAAAAAATGCTGAGTCATCCTCCAACAGCCAAACTAAAGATTCAACCTGAGCTGCACTAAAAGGGGGTATATAGTCATCACCTCCCTCAGCGACATCAGACAGGGCCAACTCAGTACAGATCTTAATTAATGGTTGCACATCTCCAAACAAAAAACTGCCTTGCTCAATAAAAACATGAGCTAGGCGGATGCATTCTAACAATTGTTCCCTAGTGTATTCAGCCAATGTCTGATAACAAAAGTCTCTGTCATCAGTTGCCAGGAGCGATAAATACAAAATACTTTCAAAATCCATCTTTAAAAAATAGCTGGGACTCAGGCCCCAATTCCCAGGTGCAACCGATCTGATTGTATGGCTTCAGTATTCTGTCAGGGGATGTTATACACAACATCCCATGCAGGTGATCAGATCGCTGGGCTGCACCAAGGAATCAGGGACAAACGAGTAAATAAAGAAAGTATATTTATTGTCAATGATAAAGATACACGTGAAAACAAGACAGCAAACCAAAGTAAATGGTGAAAACACAGCAAACCCCAAAACCCACCTAACTATCTATCTAACTAATATAATACACAAGCAAGGAAACCAACATGAAATAAAAAATAAGGCATGGGCCAAAGCGACAAGGGAACAGAAAACAGGAATAATGAAGCAGACCAAGGAGTAGGGAACAGGAAACAGGGTACAAGGTCAGGATACACAAACGGGGTTCAGGAACAAACAGGAACAGGCTGGAACAAGAGCAGGTACTGGCAGGGACAAGGGCTTAGCAGAGGAATACTGAAGCACTGGAGGTTAGTTCAGGGCAGGTTTATATAGTCCAGCAAAACCATGACAGGTGTGCTTGATGGCAAGTCTGCAGTCCAGGCAGGGAGACCCCCGCTGGTGGCCACTGGAATTACACCCTTTTGGTGCTGAATGTAATAGTGCCACCAGCAGGAGAAACCGGAGATGACACCGTTCCTGACAGCTTCCATCCAGGACGGCCCTTCCTTATCGGTGATCGTGACCTAAGGGAAAACACCCGGGCGGATACCACGGGAGGTTACCTCCACAAGCTTTACAGACGTACTGCTATACGGCAGATATGTCCTACAGATCCGGTAAGAGTACCTAATCTTTTCGATGTCTTTGGCGTGTTCCCTGGGGTTACCTTACATCTAAGTTTACAGTCACCTTCCAGGGTCTGAGCTCCTCCTCCGTTTGAGAAGACCTCCATTGATTCTATATTTATGGACTCTGGCCCCAGAGCTTATCATATTGCACTATAGACACTTTTTTTATATATCCCACATGTTCTTGTATTGTGTTGATTCACAATTGTTTCTAGGATTTTTCTAATATTTCATGGACTCATATTTGTTCCATTCATGTTTCTAGTTTATGTTTGGTACCTTAGCGCTGCACTTTTTTATATACGTATAAAAATATATAACAATTTTTAATAATTCACATAAAATACATACATATACAACACATAAAATATGTGGTAGAGAAATATGGGACACAGTGGTTTATCCTAGAGCTGGGGTCTCAAACTCAAATTGCCTGAGGGCCACATGACAAGTTTTCATGTCCCATGGGGGCCGCATGCAAACTTTCAAACTTCAAAAACAATAAACTATATACAGTTGTAGTTACTGCTTGCTACCAGTCACTGCTTACTGCCAGATGCTTGGCAGTGTTTGCTCTGTGTTAGATGAGCCAAGTTTGCTTTAAGTGAGTTAGCAGTTGAGACCCTAACAGCAGACGCATTATTAAACCCAGCATTGGTCTCAGCAAAACGCAGTATTAAACCCAGCATTGGTCTCAGCAAAACGCATTATTAACCACCGGCCAAGGGTTGTGGGGATGAGGCCCTTGTCCTCATCAACATGGGGACCAGGTGCTTTAGGGGGCCGCTACCTCAAAGCACCCTCCCAATGTTGAGGGCATGTGGCCTGGTACGGTTCATGAGGGGGGACGCTCTCTCGTCCCCCCCTCTTTTCCTGCAGCCTGCCAGGTTGTGTGCTCGGATAAGGGTCTGGTATGGATTTTGGATTTTTAATTTTGGTGCGGGGTTCCCCTTAATATCCATACCAGACCTGAAGGGCCTGGTATGGAATTTAGGGGGACTCCCACGACATTTTTTTTTTAAATTTTGATTCGGGGTTCCCCTGTGGGGAAATCCCATGTCGTTTTTATCAATTAACTTTTATGTGTATTGCCGGACCGACAATTCATTAATAGCCGCGAGTAGTTTTAAATGACTTTTTTCCTTTGAAATGTCATTTTGCTGTCGGACTGTTCTAAACACGGGAAACATGCGCCCCTTTACAGGCATACTATAGACACCCCCAGGTACGAAATTTAAAGGAATATTACACTTTTATTGTTTCACTTTAAGCATTAATAAAATCACTGCTCCCAAAAAAAGTCCGTTTTTAAAACTTTTTTTTGCATTGATCCATGTCCCCTGGGCAGGACCCGGGTCCCCAAACACTTTTTATGACAATACCATGCATATAAGCCTTTAAAATTAGCACTTTTGATTTCTCCCATAGACTTTTAAATGGTGTTCCGCGACTTTCGAATTTGCCGCGAACACCCCAAATTGTTCGCTGTTCGGTGAACTGGCGAACAGCCGATGTTAGAGTCAAACATGAGTTCGACTCGAACTCAAAGCTCATCCCTAATTGGGATGTACTATAGTATTAGGTCCCATACTCACATATCAGCCAGTATGCCTCCACTACTATGCGTGTCACCTTAATCCAGATGCTTTTCAATCTATGGAAAAAACCATAGAGTTGGTCCTCCCAGGGTCTTAAAACATTATATTAACACAACTTAGCAAAAGCCTAGGAACTAGCAAGGCTCAATATACCTTGATTGGCTGGTCCAGGATAAGGAAATTAGATCAGAAACATGTGTGCACAGTCACAAGGAGTATCCAGTACTGGCAGGTTTAAACATCCACTGTCTGGGGAGCAGAGTAAGCAAGGATGCCATGAAAACCAGGAGAATGTATACACATATTAAGGCAAAAAAATGATGCAAGCCAAAAAGTGCTGAGTTAAATACCTGGGGGTGCACTGGTTCTAGGTTCCGGGTGTGAGGCTGCAAGTTTGCTGGTTCCAGGGGTATAATGGACGTCTAAAAAGGGAAGAGATATCCAGCGCTGACCCAGAAGGACACAAAATAAAGTAAAACTGCTAGCAGACACTCAAGGCTAATTCAAAATAAAAAGCTCAAAAAGACACAGAAATGAGAAAGTGCTGCGCAATTCTTAAATATCCATAACACTAAAAACAAAACAATCCCAATTAGTGTAAATATAACACATATGAGAGTAAATGAATGTCCATAAAATGAAACAGTCCCAACTGGTGAGTGAAAGGAAACTGCTAAATAACTCGAGTGCACGTGACACATAAGGCAAATCTTCTATCAGGTGTCTGTGATCCCTCCACCACACAGAATGGCCTCTCACCTCCAGGACTCGACCTGAAACAGGTCACATAGCAGTAATGGAACACCAGGCAGGAAATCCTACAGATGGAAAATCCAGTACTCGTCCACAGTCAGTGAGATGTTGCAGCGTGTGTAAGGAAAAAGACACAGCGATCTAATGCTCTCTGTATGCCACTTTATTGTAATATAAAACAATTGATTGTACTTACATGAAGCCGCACTCAGTACCGAGTGCAGGCAGACAAGCATATAATGTTACCAACGAGACGGCCGCGGGTGACATCATGCGTGATCCCTGACCTCCGTACGCATTACGTCCGAAAGCGGGACTTCCTCAGCGCGGGACAGGGCACACACAGACGGTCTGCTTGTTATATATATTGCCATAGTAACCAGCAGTAAGCCAATAGGAGGACTGGATAAAATGGTCAAATGACCAGTTCCATTGCAAACATTCCCATCAGGCTACCACTGAAGTAGAAAATGCAAACTGCTGATGTGTATATAAATACAAATACTAACGCTAATTTATTTAAAATTACATGTAGGGAATATTCATACCTCTCATATGTAAAGAATATAAAACAAAGAAAAAGAAGAAAAAGAGACAAGCGCCCCAACACTTTTCCAACACAGCACACTAATTATATTAAAAGATAAATAAGGTTAAAAATATATAAAAATGTAAATAAATAAACGTCAGTCCACGACCATCTCGATGACAACACCACATACAAGAATCTATAACGGGTATGTACAGAAATTCATATACGGAAGTATATAAATAAAAATTTACACAAATAGCAAAATATTAAAATCTAAAATTAAAAATATGGACAGAGCTAAGGTAAAAAACCAAAAACAACTATCTATTGGAGATGAAACAGTTGGGATCGAAGTCCACATTCATTCCTAAAGGTGACATAACCTTAGTTTCATAAATCCAGAAGGATTCCCTGCGACTCAACTGCCAAATTTAATGGCCACCTCTCCAATGACGGGGGACCTTTTTTATACCCCAAAACTTAAGGCATTTGGGGTCTCTTTGATGACAAGTTCTAAAATGCCTGGAAACGCTATGGGTCTTCACTCCTCTTTTAATGTTGCCAATTTGGGGGGATCAACTACTCCTGGTGCCAAACGGTCCTGAAGGGAAGGTGCTTTACGGTAGATAAACTTGGGATATCGAGGGAGGATAGGTCCCAGAGTCCGATCACATTTAAGAATCGGCCAATGTTTGGCTATAATTCTCTCTAATTTCTTATATTGGATATTGTAATCCAATAGAATTCTAAAACCTGCCCTATTATCTTCAACCTCAGAGGACTTGATCTTATCTGCCACAATGGTACTCCTATCAGTGAGTCTGACTTTCTCAATTTCAGAGTCAATCATGGACTGTGCATACCCTTTCTCCATAAACCTAGCTGCCAAAATCTGGGATAATGATAGAAACTCCTCCTCCGATGTACAATTGCGCCTCAACCGGATAAATTGGCCTTTGGGGATATTACACAGCCATGACCTGTGGTGGCAACTGGTTAAAGGAATGTAAGCATTCCAGTCAGTAGCCTTAAAATAGTTTCCCTCACTCTTGAAAATTTCCAGGTCTAAAAAAGTGATCTGTTGATGATCGATGGTCCAAGTGAGCTGAATATTTTTATTGTTGTTATTAAGTTTATCCATAAATGACTGGAGGCTAGACCTATCCCCCTCCCAAACCATAATTAAATCGTCTATGTACCTCTTGTAGCATAATAACTGAGGGGTAGGGTCATAGAATATAACATCCTCCTCCCAGTGGGCCATAAATAAATTGGCCACACTGGGAGCAAAACGTGCGCCCATAGCCACGCCAGGTATCTGCAAAAAGTAGTCCCCACTGAACCAAAAATAGTTGTTAAACAGACAGAACTCAAGACTCTCTAATAAAAACAAAACATGTTCATCAGATAAATCGGTGGCTGCTAAAGCCCATTTAACTGAAATGAGAGCTTCCCTATGATCAATTATGGTATAAAGTGATTCCACGTCAGCAGTAATCAAAATGCTAGAGAGGGTACATGGGATGTTTTTTCTAGGGACACCAATTATTCCAACCAGGGAGATTTGAGTTATTGGGAATTGGGTTATTTATGTGAGAAGAAAATAAAAACTTGGTGGGATATTTTGTCCTTTGAGCAGTATTTATTGGCTCAGATAATACCCAGGCATTTGCGGTGGGATTTACCGCCCAATGATGGGCTATTTGATGATGAATCACACAAGGAATGGTGCAATTTCTTTGTAGATAAAAATTTTGAGCTTCTTAGACTGTTGCTTTCCCGTAAACAAAGGAAAAAGAAATGGTTGGAAAGCCAGATTAAGGAGATCACTGACCGTATTGAAACCCATAAGGGATCCACTGAATTTATCCAATTATCAGGGGAATTAAAATCTAAACTTATTAAATGGGACAAAGAGGCACGAGACAAAAAGAGCAAGAAATTCCTACTTGATCTGAATGATTTTGATGGTAAACAGATCTTTAAATGGCAATCTCTTGAGTTATCACAACCTGTGAATTTAGATTGTTTATGGATACTACCGAATATCCCTGCTCATGTGAACCATACTCAGGATGCATCTGAGACACTATCTTATCAATCCCAAGATATACCCGGTAATACTAATACTCCAAGACGTAGTGGTCGGGGAGCTCCCAAATCTAAGAGACGTGGCGGAGGTAGAGGGAATTATCACCCCTATTCAGTCCCTTCCCATAGTAATGATGAACATTATCCATCATACTCTGACCACTACACATGGAAAACTGTTCCATCTAGAGGAAGAGGACATTTGCAGGGTAGGGGTAATCACTAATCTAGGGGAGCCCCAATATCTACCTATAACAGCTATGCCCCTCTACAAAATCACTGGGAGGATCAAGAATATAGTCAGGTCCATTTTTTAGGTCAGGAGAGGACCCCTTGGAGGGGACCTCCTCCACATACAACAGTATGGGTGAGAGAAACAAAAGAACATTGGATCCCCCAAAATAAAAGAAACGGACAAGTCAGCCTAAAAAGAAAAAGCAGAGAGGATGCAGGGGGGGGGGATGAGCCCAAAAGGCAAAGACCCCATTAGGTACTGGGATTTTCAATTTAAGTGGTACTCCGTTGACAGATGATGAGACTAGGGTTCTAGATAAGGGTTTAAAGTTTGCCCCTATTCGAAATCTGAATAAATTTCAGGCCTATGTTAATGTACAGAAATACATCAGGAATTTAAATATTAAAAAATATTTTTTATCCAATCCGATCCAGCGGAATTTTTCCCAATCCCAATCTGGTTCCATGCATTCCAATTTACAGAACAGATCTGTTTTCAACCCACTATGCAGTGACAATAGACATCTAGAGGTCTTCAGAAATATGGTCTGTAATGACCTTGATCATCTTAAAATTAAGAAAGTCAGAGACTCCCAAGTTATAAAAAGAGGTATATCCTCTTTGGAACTAAGAAAGGATATAGTGATATAGTTACTCAGCAAAGCCTATTAATCTGAAATGCTCCGGCTATTGAATGACCAGAATACTTATCGACTACTCAGGGGTGATCCCATGTTGATGTTTAAGAATAGTTTACATGCTTTGGTAGAAGATGGGAAAAGTAAAGGAATCTTGAATTCCAAGGAGGCATCCTATCTTGATCCCTTTTACTGTAGGACTCCTGTTATTTACATTTTACCAAAAATGCACAAGAACTCTGAATAACCGCCTGGCCGTCCAATTGTGAATGGAATTGATTTGGTTACCTCTAGGTTAGGCCAATATCTTGATTTCTTTTTGCAACCACTTGTCACTAAAACCAAGGCCTACTTACGAGATACTAAACAGATTCTTCAGATTTTGCATACCCTCCCATGTACCCCCTCTAGCATTTTGATTACTGCTGTCGTGGGATCACTTTATACCATAGTTGATCATAGGGAATCATTTCAGTTAAATGGGCTTTAGCAGCCACCGATTTATCTGATGAACATGTTTTGTTTTTATTAGAGAGTCTTGAGTTCTGTCTGTTGAACAACTATTTTTGGTTCAGTGGGGACTACTTTTTGCAGATACGTGGTGTGGCTATGGGCACACGTTTTGCTCCCAGTGTGGCCAATTTATTTATGGCCCACTGGGAGGAGGATGTTATATTCCATGACCCTCCCCCTCAGTTATTATGCTACAAGAGGAACATAGACGATTTAATTATGGTTTGGGAGGGGGATAGGTCTAGCCTCCAGTCATTTATGGATAAACCTAATAACAACGATAAAAATATTCAGCTCACTTGGATCAGACTCTGGTACCTATCATCCCTCGATATCCCAAGTTTATCTACCATAAAGCACCTTCCCTTCGGGACCGTTTGGCACCAGGAGTAGTTGATCCACCCAAATTGGCGGACAATAAGCTTTTTAGCTTTTTGTCTGGTTTCTATGCGTGTGGCAGATGTGCTACCTGCAAGAGTGCTAGCAGAAACATCAAGAAGCATAAAGAATTTGTTTCTAATGTCACGCATAAATGTTATCAGATTGAAAGCCTTATCACATGTTCATCCGTAGGGGTGGTATACATGCTTGAGTGCGATTTTGGCCTACAGTATGTGGGCCGCACTTCAAGAGCACTACATGTACGGGTGGGTGAACATATTAGCAACATTAAAAGAGGAGTGACGACCCATAGCGTTTCCAGGCATTTTAGAACTTGTCATCAAAGAGACCCCAAATGCCTTAAGTTTTGGGGTATAGAAAAGGTCCCCCATCATTGGAGAGGTGGCCATTATATTAGACAGTTGAGTCGCAGAGAATCCTTCTGGATCTATGAAACTAAGGTTATGTCACCTTTAGGAATGAATGTAGACTTCGATCTCAACTGTTTTATCTCCAATAGATAGTTGTTTTTGTTTTTTTACCTTAGCTCTGTCCATATTTTTAAATTTTAGATTTTAATATTTTGCTATTTGTGTAAATTTTCATTTATATACTTCCGTATATGAATTTCTGTACATACCCATTATAGATTCTTGTATGTGGTGTTGTCGAGATGGCCGTGGACTGACGTTTATTTATTTACATTTTTATATATTTTTAACCTTATTTATATTTTAATTAGTGTGCTGTGTTGGAAAAGTTTTCCTGCTTCATATTTATACATATGGGGGCGCTTGTTTCTTTTTCTTCTTTTTCTTTGTTTTATATTCTTTACATATGAGAGGTATGAATATTCCCTACATGTAATTTAAATAAATTAGCGCTAGTATTTGTATTTATATACACATCAGCACTTTGCATTTTCTACTTTAGTGGTAGCCTGATGGGAATGTTTGCAATGGAACTGGTCATTTGACCATTTTATCCAGTCCTCCTATTGGCTTACTGCTGGTTACCATGGCAATATACTGTATATAACAAGCGGGCCATCTGTGTGTACCCTGCCCAGTGCTGAGGAAGTCCCGCCTTCGGACGTAACGCATACGGGGGTCAGGGATCACACATGACGTCACCCGTGGCCATCTCGTTCGTAACATTATACGCTTGTCTGCCTGCAGTCGGTACTGAGTGCGGCTTCATGTAAGTACAATCAATTGTTTTATATTTCAATAAAGTGGCATACAGAGAGCATTAGATCGCTGTGACTTTTTCCTTACACACGCTGCAACATCTCACTGACTGTGGACGAGTACTGGATTTTCCATCTGTAGGATTTCCTGCCTGGTGTTCCATTACTGCTATGTGACCTGTTTCAGGTCGAGTCCTGGAGGTGAGAGGCCATTCTGTGTGGTGCAGGGATCACAGACACCTGATAGAAGATTTGCCTTATGTCGAGTTATTTAGCAGTTTCCTTTCACTCACCAGTTGGGACTGTTTCATTTTATGGATATTCATTTACTCTCATATGTGTTATATTTACACTAATTGGGATTGTTTTGCTTTTAGTGTTATGGACATTTAAGAATTGCGCAGCACTTTCTCATTTTTATGTTTTTTTGTATAATGGACGTCAGCTTCCCTCAGAGCGTCTGGGTAACGTTGTCCTGACTCCTCTATATGTACACGCCGACTCAGCTCCATCAGACTGGCGTCTGACGTCACTCAGCCTGTCCGCTGGTGCACCGTGCATGCGCGGACAGGCGCATGCGCACTAGAGTACCAGACATTCCGATCCTTGTGCCTGCCGTCTGCGGCGGCTGCAGTGCGCCTAGGGGACACAGATGGAGAGTGTCTCCAAATTGCCGTGGGTCGATGCATGGCCCCCCATCCTAGGTCATGGTGGCCCAGGAGGGTGGGTTGCAGCCCCAACGGCTTGGGTGGCCACGCATCCCTACCGTGTCCACAGTGGTGTTCCGCAGCTGATGCCCCCAGTGGCCAAAAAGGGGAACTGTTGTCAAAATTCCCGGTCATAAGAGCGGAGAGACACATGTATATATATACCTATATACACATAAACATCATGACACAATGCCAGGACACAAGTTCCCGGCAAATACAATTATTCAAATCTAGCAGTCCAGTGTAAATTGGACAATTGCTATACTTATACACATTATTTGTTGGAACATTGACTTCAAAAGGCATTTGATAGTTGAATTTATGAGGGATGGCACAGTGGTGTAGTGGTAGCACTCTCACCTAGCAGTAAGAAGGGTCACTGGACTACCTGCTTGGAGTTTGCATGTTCTCCCTGTGCCTGCGTGGGTTTCCTCCGGGTACTCCGGTTTCCTCCCACACTCCAAAGATATGCTGGTAGGTTAATTGGATCCTGTCTAAATTGTCCCTAGTATGCATGAATGTGAGTTGGGGACCTTAGATTGTAAGCTCCTTGAGGGTAGGGACTGATGTGAATGTACAATGTATATGTAAAGCGTTGCGTAAATTGACAGCGCTATATAAGTACCTGAAATAAATAAATAAAATAAAAACAATTTGTATGCAGAATAATTTCATAATTATTGCAAGTTGTCAGGGCCAACAGGATGAATACACATACATGATTGTTATAGTTTGGTATATGACACACGTAATATATTGTAAATGCTTGACCAGGGATCAAAGAGGCCACCTCAAAGGTTCCTCAAAGGAAGGGCCGGTATGTTAGTACCTCGTTGATGCCTGGTGGCTTAGTCGCTTCAAGGCGCTCAATCCAGAATGTTTCCTTCTGCGGAATGCGTTTGTCCCATATTTCCGCCACGTGGGTCCTCATGTATTACCTCCAAAACAATAAAATGGACAAGAGAAACATCAAACTTATGATATAGACCCAGGTGGCCGCTGACTGGTGTAAGCATTTTTGCAAATTGGGAGTAGTAAATATGGTCATATATGCGTTGTTTTAGTTGGCGGATTGTCTTGCCTAGACTAAATTATTTTATTAAAATAATTAATTAATTTTCGTAGACTAAATTAATACTATTTTATTCTACTAAAACTAACACAATTGAGATGACTAAAACTAAAATGGCATTTTAGTCAAAAGACTATGACTAAATCTATATTGAAATCTGATGTCAAAATTAACACCGCACTACTAAATAAGAATATGTAGGGGGCATCTACTAAGTTGCTAAAATAAAAAAAAATAAAAGGCTTTTCTTATTTTTTTTCTTAATATTTAATGTTGGTAATATATTCAGGTAACATGTGCAATGGCATTACAGCCAATAGAGTTTACAATTTTTTTTTTTTTTTTTATATTTTCATATTGCACTTCTGCTTGTCAAAAAGCAATATTTTTGTTTGTTTATTGGTTTTATTTATAAAGACGTGATATACACAATGGCTAAATCTGTGTCTGTCGTGCAAAAATTTTGCTGTTAAAATTGACACTGCTGGGCAGAGCAGTTGCCCCACTGCATACTAACCACAGGGGCACCACGACATCACCACCATTCACAGAATGCTTTGTATTTTTTTCCATTAATTGGATGAGGTGGAGATTGTGATGTCCTCTCCATCTCATCCAGTTAGAGAATGCCTTGTATTCATTGAAAAAAATTTAAATACAAGGTGTTCTATGAATGGTTGATGTGCTGATCAAGTGACCCCCCTGTGTTCACTATGCAGAAGGGTATCCTCTTGGTACAGGACACAGAGGACTGCGGTGATCACTGTAGTAATGCCAACTACTACAGAGATTCTCCACTTCCACAATGATCTCTCGGGTATGGAATAGGTGCACACACATTGGCCCAAGATAATCAAAAGTAACTTTGCAGTAAAAACCATACCAGACATTCAGCTTTATTTTCTATCTTGAGCCAGTCAGTAATTAAAGTTAAAGTTGACAACCTCAAGATTTGGTCTTTTATGTGATCACTCACTGGTAATGAAATTCTGAATTAGGAAGTGCTCATGTCTCTGATAGGTGGGCAGATTTACTATAAATTAAGCTGAATTCAAGACCAACCTTTGCTGAGAGCTCATACAGTTTATAAATAACAAAAATACATATTTTTCATTACAGTCTTTTGAGAAATTTGGAAATTGGTAAATATCAGAAGTGATTTTTCCAATTATAGAATCGTCTTGTGCTGAATGGATCAGGCAAATGGTGTGGGGCAAAGTTGACCAGATGATGACCAAGGTTTCTTATAATATCCATCTATTGGTTCCTGGTGTGTTAAAGTGGTTTTAAACCTCAGACATGAAATATGAACAAAGTATATCCCTCTATAGTGTGTACTTGTCTCAGTCCAGGGCACTAAGTGTCATTTCTGTCCACTGTCTCGTTCCTCTGCTATCAGCATGAGTCACTTCTGGTGACTTTTCCTGACACCAAGAGAAAAATGGTGACAGGGGAGGGACCTCCAGCAGATTGACAGCCTCAGATGTGTTCCTGGGTGAAGGAGGGTGTGTCCCTTCCCACCAATCAGCTCTCAGAGCTCCCCTCACTGATGTAACTTTAGCTCTCTGTCTGCTGCTTTTCAGAGCTGAGAGATCCTGTGTAAATTCTGCACTTTGAATGGATTTAGGAGGAAGACGGCTGTAGATAAACGGGTAAAACTTATGTAGGAGGATTTGTTTCTTCTCTGTATATCACCTAAGGCCAGTCACTTCACTAGGTATATGTGAGTTTTTATAACCACTTTAAGTCATCTTGGTGTCCTTGCAGGCTTGCTTAGTTATCAATATTTAAGTTATAATGTGTAAATTTGGGAACTTTGTATAGTTTGAAAACATAAGAGCTGGAATTTTCATGTAAAAGGAACAAATAACTGAGTGCATTCTTTATCAATGAATTTGCTCATATAGGAGTCACAGTAATGGACATTGAAGGTCCTACTAAGCTGATTGCTGGAGAAGAAACATCTCTATACTGTAAAGCCACCAATTGCCCAGAGAACACGAGTGTGACTTGGCTGGAGAAGAGAGGAGGACAAGTCTATGAGATCCCAGAGTCCCATGGAGGAGATAAGGAGGAAGAGGAGAGACTGATGGACACACAGTATGGGGTCATATCATGCAGAGAGGGACCAAACTTCACATCTTCACTGAAGTTCAGACCCAGTGTGACCAATCACAAAGATGTGACCTTCATCTGTAGATATAGCTGTGGGGAAGAGAAGAAAGAGAAAACATTTCCCTGCAGAGCTATTTATGGTGAGGAGTGTCTATTATTACATAGATGGATATTGTTACCTGTTGTGTACTAATGGTGCAATCATGGTAAAACTGGACTAATACAATCCAATCACCAATATTCACAGATCATACCCTGTTGTTTTTATTAGGGTCATGTGACGCAAAACAAAATAACTTAACATGGTATTTTTATATGGAATTTTTTTTATCTGACTTTCTTTCTTTAAAATGGAAATCCAGAAAAAGTTTCCATGAACAGATTTATGTTCACACTGTAGAGATGCGGGAACCAGCGCGATTCCAGCGCCGGTTCTCCCATTGCATCTCTTCTTCAGGCAGTTCACACTGCCTTCTGCAAACCACAATACAAGGTAATGACACCCCCAGATCGGTTCACAAATCGCAGTGTGAACTGTGGATTCGGACAGGAATCGGATCGTATGGGTGACAACACCCACGTGATCCGATTCCAATGCTGGGAAAAAAAAGTCCCTGCACATTTTCTGTGTGAATCCAATGCGAGTTCAGCCTTACAACTGTATACAACTGTATGGCTGAACTCGCATTGCACAGACATCACATGTGCAGGTGCGAATCACAAGTGATGTCTGTGTTCGCATCAGTCTGAACCCAGGGGAATACGTGTCACACTGCCACCCTTGTGTTCTTTGCTGGAAACACTGTAGAGAAGTCTTTGCTGTCCCATTAGTTGAGCTGTTACCTGCAGTTTCCAGCCATGGAACTATTCCTTGAGTTCAAGTCATCATCTAACAATAGTTTATCATCAAAGAATCCCACCCAGTCAATAGCTTTCCCATTCCTGCTAAAGAATTGGGTCGGTAAGTTGGCCAGGAATTCCACAGAATTTTCTCATATACCGTACATATAGAGTGATTTTCCATAGGCAATGGAGGACATTAAGACTGCTTTACACCAGACTATATCTTACAAATTCGAGTGAAACTACCCTTTACCATGGGGTCTATGTGTAAAAAATAGAATGCCCACAGCTGCCACAAATAATCATTGTGATTTGACTAATAGGTTAATTTCTTATGATCGTAAGCTCCATCTAGTGGTCAAAATACAGTATTTTCCTTTACTAAGGTATTTAAAAAAAATACTACATTATGGCCTCTAGATGGAGATGCCAATTATATGGGGAAAAAAAACTATAAGGCAAATTACAATGATTATTCACCATCACTGTGCAAATGGTTGAGACATTCATACAGTAATTATGAATGTCTCAAGTATTTTTTTTTGTAAATAGACCTTTATGTGATTTAGTCTTATAGCAGACTATAAAGGTATAGATACTTACATTCTTCATGTGAAAAATATTTTACTCATCATGTTTGTCGTATCATTTCAGCTAAGCCTCAGCTTGTACAGCCGATATCAAGAAGTTTAATTGTTTCAGGAGTGCTGAAATTTTTGGTCACTCTGGAGAATTTTTACCCCAGAGATATCACAATCAGATGGACACGGGGAATAGGGGAGCCTCAAGAAGCCTTATCATCCACAGAGACAATCACAGATATTCCTGATGGGACATCTAATGTGTACAGTGAGGTCACAATTCCCGAAGAGCTCCTGAAGGATCCAGAATTCAGACTGCGAGTGACCTGGGAACATGAATCTCTGGACACCCCGGGACATAAGGATCTGTCTATCAGAGACTCAGGTGATCTACATGAGGTTGTTACCAACAAATATATAGATCTGTCAGCTAGAATCTATAAAAAAAAACACAGGTGGTGCAAAATAAGGGCCTTTCTGTATAGACAATAGACAGTAATATTGATCAGTAAACAATCTATTCAGATCAAATCTGAGCCATCCTCACATAGAAAGATCCAAAAGATAAGTGTGATTGGGATATCAAGGCACATAGAACTGCACATCAAAATGATATCACCAATTTATATAAAACTCAAACATTTATTACAAAATTTCTAAAAAAAAAAAAGTTTTGTGCAGATAAAAAATACATGGTTGACACAACAGATATATCATCACCCTTATCTAGACATTATTAGGTCATCTCACACAGGGGCGGATCCAGAGTCTAATCTCAGGAGGGGCACTTCCAACATTTTTGCAGGCAATTTGTTGGGGCAATGGCTGGTGTTGGCGCTTCAATCATCATGGCACTATGGTTAATATGGTGTCAGTATGATTGAAGCGCATTATTTCTATTATTACATTGTAATATGAAATGAAATAGTTCAACTCACCATAATGCAGAATCTGTGGGAGCCCAGAGTGTGTCAATTGCCACCAGATGCAGAGTGTCCCTGTTGTTCCAGAGTGAGGCCTGCACAGTAATGGTAGCCATGAGAGACAGTGGCGTCTCCAGCTTTCAAATTTAGGGGGGGCACATGGGGGGACAGGGACAAAAGTAGGGGGGCCAACTATAAAATGCAGCCAGGTGGAGGGGAGGACAGTGGATGCAGTCAGGTGGAGGGGTGGACAGGGTGGGAGCAGCCAGGTGGAGGGGAGGACAGGGTGGATGCAGCCAGGTGGAGGGGAGGACAGGGTGGATGCAGCCAGGTGGAGGAGAGGATAGGATGGATGCAGCCAGGTGCAGGGGAGGAAAGGGTGGATGCAGCCAGGTGGAGGGGAAGACAGGGTGGCTGCAGCCAGGAGGAGGGGAGTACAGGGTGGATGCAGTCAGATAGAGGTGAGGATAGGGTGGATGCAGCCAGGTGGAGGGAAGGACAGGATGAGAGCAGCCAGGTAGAGGGGAGGATAGGGTGGATGCAGCCAGGTGGAGGGGAGGACAGGGTGGATTCAGCCAGGTGGAGGGGAGGAAAGGGTGGATGCAGCCAGGTGGAGGGGAGGAAAGGGTGGGAGCAGCCAGGTGGAGGGGAGGACAGGGTGGATGCAGCCAGGTGGAGAGGAGGACAGGGTGGGAGAAGCCAGGTGGGAGGGAGGAAAGGGTGGATGCAGCCAGGTGGGGGGGGGGATAGGGTGGATGCAGCCAGGTGGAGAGGAGGACAGGGTGGTTGCAGCCAGGTGGAGGGGAGGACAGGGTGGTTGCAGCCAGGTGAAAGGTAGGACAGGGTGGGAGCAGCCAGGTGGAGGGGAGGAAAGGGTGGGAGCAGCCAGGTGGAGGGGAGGACAGGGTGGATGCAGCCAGGTGGAGAGGAGGACAGGGTGGATGCAGCCAGGTGGAGAGGAGGACAGGGTGGATGCAGCCAGGTGGAGGGGAGGACAGGGTGGGAGCAGCCAGGTGGGAGGGAGGAAAGGGTGGATGCAGCCAGGTGGAGGGGGATAGTGTGAATGCAGCCAGGTGGAGAGGAGGACAGGGTGGATGCAGCCAGGTGGAGGGGAGGACAGGGTGGTTGCAGCCAGGTGGAGGGGAGGACAGGGTGGATGCAGCCAGGTGGAAGGGAGGAAAGGGTGGATGCAGCCAGGTGGAGGGTAGGACAGAATAGATGCAGCCAGGTGGAGGATAGGACAGGGTGGGAGCAGCCAGGTGGAGGGGAGGACAGGGTGGATGCAGCCAGGTGGAAGGGAGGACAGGGTGGGAGCAGCCAGGTGGAGGGGAGGAAAGGGTGGATGCAGCCAGGTGGAGGGGAGAATAGGGTGGGAGAAGCCAGGTGGAGGGGAGGAAAGGGTGGATGCAGCCAGGTGAAGGGGAGGAAAGGGTGGGAGCAGCCAGGTGGAGGGGAGGACAGGGTGGATGCAGCCAGGTGGAGGGGAGAACTGGGTGGATACAGCCAGGTGGAGGGGAGGACAGGGTGGATGCAGCCAGATGGAGGGGAGGACAGGGTGAGAGCAGCCAGGTGGAGGGGAGGACAGGGTGGATGCAGCCAGGTGGAGGGGAGGAAAGGGTGGGAGCAGCCAGGTGGAGGGGAAGAAAGGGTAGATGCAGCCAGGTGGAGGGGAGGAAAGGGTGGATGCAGCCAGGTGGAGGGGAGGATAGGGTGGGAGCAGCCAGTGATAAGGTACCTCTATGGAAGCCTGCATCCCGCCCCCCCACCCCCCCACCTTGACTTGTTCTTACCTTGGGGGATATATAAAAGAATGACTGGCACTTTCTCTCTGGCTCCCTCGACCTGGCAGCCTTGTGGTTCCTCTTCTCCTCTCACGGTCCTCTCTCCCCTCCTCCTCCTCTTCCCACTCCCTCTCAGCATGTTGGGGGCTGCAGTACACTCTCAGGGAATCGTCCTGGGCCTGCTGGTATCCGGGACTACATGTCCAATAATCCTCAAGTTGTTAGTTTCCCAGCCATTGGCCCTGAATGTAGCTAATAGGAGCGGGCATTGCCAGGTGAATGCTCAGCTCAAGGAGGAGAAGGAGGGATGGAAATCCCCCGCAGCTGCGACTCTGCCTGTGCCACTCCCTTCACAGAGCCTGTCAGTTTTGGCACCGCTGCCCTGTGTCCTGCGTCAGCAACGTCTGATGGGGGGTCGGCATCAGCACAGCCTGCTCACTATTTTCTTGGGGGGGAGGGGGGGCAATTGACCCGTTGCCCCCCTCCTGGATCCGCCTCTGATCTCACATGGATCTATTCAACTGCTACAACAAGAAATATATGATTATTTTACCATGTGGGACTGGGAGTAGTTGAGTGGAATTTTGTCTAGATGAGGGTGATAATATATCTGTTGTGTCAGCCATGTATTTTTTATCTGCACAAAACCTTTTTTTATAGATTTTGTGATAAACGTATGAGTTTTATACGAGGTGTACCTAAAAAGTTTGGTGAATCGTATCAGAAAACAAACAAAACAGAAGATACAAACAAATTACCTTTATTGGCCTTCAAAATAATCACCATCCTTCACCACACACTTTTGGCAATGTTCATAAAGCTTCTGGAACCTGTCAGAAAAGGCCTCTTTAGGAATCTATCACAGAACCGCAGGAAAGAATTCCTTATGGATGATGACATAGTTGTGAACAAGCACGGTTCCTTTCGTGTGAAAGGCATCAACTGATCATCATTGCAATTTTGTCTGGCTCATGACAATAAAGAAATTTCTACAGCATCTTTTGGATTCAAGTGTGCGATCATTCTTTTCTTCTCTTCTTGATGATGACATAGTTGTTGAAGAAGGCGATCAATATTGTCTTGACCTTGGATATTTGCAAACAACTCTTTTTGAGTCGTGGGGAAGACAGTGAACACCATACCATTGATTTCTGCTTGGATTCCAAATCAAACTGGTAGCACCAGGCTTCACCCAGTGTGATGATGGTTCACAGAAAGAATGGATCCTGGTCACACATGGTAATGAAATCTGCAGAGGTTTCCATCCGTTTTGCTTTCTGTTTGTCAGTCATCTTGTGCGGCACATACCGGGAACAGATCTTCCACTTACCCAAATCTTTGCGGACGATGGTGCACACCGTATCCTTGCTAATGCCCAATTCCTCCGCCATCAATCATAGAGGCAGTCAACCATCTTGACTCAAACATGGCTCATCCTCAGTCATTTCCTTCCCATCGCAAAAGCGTTTCAACCAGCCATAAACATATTTTCTGCTCACAGCTTCCGTCCTGTACACTTGCACCAACATTTTACGGGTCTCATCGCCGGTCTACTGCCCGCAGCAGGTTTACCCTGATGGTCACGTGTACTCCACACTGGGTAGCACTTCTCAACGTGTCTCTGAATAGCCATGTGCATGCGCGTGCCTCTGGCCCATGCTTCTGTTGAGATATCGGACCATTCACCAAACTTTTTAGACACACCTCTAATTTGGCGATATCATTTTGATGTGTGTTAATATGTGCTCTCTATGTGCCTTGAAAGTCATAATCACACTTATCTTTTGGAACTTTCCATACAGTATGTAGCAGAATTTCTAACCTTTTCCAGTCTGATGAGAACCTTCAAGGCCAAAGACAGCTGACATCTTTCAATATGTAGTGGGTTGTGAGGCATAGTGGGTGCAAAGATGGTGAAAGTCACTGGGCGCCAGACACTTCTTGGATGCAAAAGAGGTTTTATTTCTTTTAACAGTGCTTTTTATATTTTGCAAGGAAAAGAGGGTTAGGGTCAGGACACCCTTAAGTAGTTACAATTTCAATTGGCAGACTCTGAGAATTCAATAGGAGGACAGCCGTACAGGAAAGGGCCCCAGCAAGGTGCCACTTCTGTACGTGCAGGTTTGCTGTCTCCTATGGCAACATTATCATACAGTTCCTAACACAAAGTTCAACAGTTCTCTCAGCTTCACTACAATGTCCACTCTTCAGCTCTTCAGCCCCTTGAGCTCCTAGTCTCTCACTGGACTCTCTGATTCACTGACTCTGAATCCCGTAAGCACCTCAAGGCTTTTGCCATGGTATCTCCCTCAAGCGCCACCTACGCTTCTCTGCTGGGTCCCTAGCTTGGCACACCAGATACCTTTCAAGCTTCACCCCTGCTGACCGGCTCGATCCCTGGCTTGACACACAAGGCTGCTCTGCAAGCGTCACCTCTGCTGGTTAGGTCCCTGACTTGATCACCGCCTGAAGTTTCCCGATTCTCCACCGTGCCCGTTCGGTGAGAATACTGCTCCGGTACTTGCTTCAGTTACTCACTGTGGTCCCTGGTAATAAGGTGGTTGGTCCCTTAGTGGCGACAGCTTCCCTTCTATCTCCGACCACGACAGGTTCTACAGCCAGCAGAACCGTCACTTTTGATTGGACTGAAAGCCGCAATCCCAACCCTGCGCTGCCCTCTTACTTCTGGATAGGCCCTCACACAGCCTGGCAGCCAGTTGCCCCGGGATAGGCCCAATCTCAGGCCTAGCAGCCCAGGGCAGACAACACACATCCACCCAGACGGCAGTCCGGGTGGCACAGATTACCGATCCCCTGACTCCACCCGAATATATAGGTTCTCCCAGCAGGCTAATGGATTCAAGAAAACCCCTGCCCATTGGCTGAGATATCCCATATACCCCTAACTTGAAATGTCCTTCTCACATCTAATGTCACCAAGTGCCTGGCCACCTAGTGGCAGAAGATAAAAGTTCAACAAGGCAAAACTTAGGAAGAATTCAATGGATCTCTAACAACTATCTACATTAGCTGGTCCTGACAAGGGATTTGGTGAGGAGCTCCCTGACTAAACCCCAGGGCCCTACAAGTACATAAGGGATGCTGGCACTGAGCAGCATACAATAATCCTATGTGTTTTTTTACCATCCTGACGTAGCTGTGTGCTACATATATGATACAAATAGTAGCATCTTCTGTGGTGGAAGTAGCAAAAAAGAATATAGGCCTATACAGACAATTCTGGATGTGCAGGAATAACACGGTCACTAGTATGCATGTAGTCAAGCTCAAATGATAAAATACAAAGACCGCGCTCTGTGCTAAAGGTATTTAAAATACATAGACTGCATTGTGTTAGGGTGACCTAAAGGTAGGGTCGCTAAAAACGTCCCAAAAAAATGCTCGTGCTCAAACTCAAATGGCCTAAACAATAAAAATTCCAAGTCCCAAATTGAGTGCTCGTGCTCAAAGATAGATGCGGGATTCCGTACTTGATAAGTGCTCAGACAAGGTGCCCCCACATAGATGTAAACGCACCCCTTAGAGTGGACCAACTATCTCTAGTATGGTCAAACGCACGTGTGGGGCAACCCCTGTAGATCTTCTTTAGACTGGTGTTGCCTGGGATAAATGTTCCTCATGTGGATAGATGTGACAAAGAAACCTCATTGCGCAATAACGTTTAAAAATGTATTCCAAATATAACAACATAGTAGTCAACTCACATGTAAGGGTGCCTAAAGCCTGGCACCTGGTGTGAATAGCAGGTAAGTTATCCAGGAAGTTACCCAGAGTTATCCAGGAAATCTTATCCAGGAAATCTGCCCATAGGCAATGGTAGACCACTGCTGCGGTTAGTGTTCGATTTCCGGAAACGGGTGTTGGGGCGGAAGTATGTCGAGATGACGCGAATCAACCTCAACGCGATTCAGCCTATCAAATAGACCGTCATCAGGAAGTCATCACAACTACCTGATGACGGCCTATTTGATAGGCTGAAACGCAGCATTTTTTCACTGCAGCTGCTAATTATTTGATCTGGTATCACTACATTTATATTTAGTATTATTTAGTTTCCTTTGGCGCTTTGGTTATCTAATCAATGTAGTCAAGCTGACAAGACTATAATCTAGACTTGTGTTGTGCAGCCATCATCTTGAGGCTATGGAAAGGTAGGGATGTGGGATGACATGCTGCTGGCCCCTCCAGTATAGTTTTTGGGAGGAATAAAGGTGATCAGACAGAGGGGGGTCCAAAATGTCCAAGATCTTCTCCCTCATCTCTCTTTAAAGTGGAGTTCCACCCAAAAGTGGAACTTCCACCCATCAGATTCCTACCCCCCCTCCGGTGACACAGTTGGCACCTTTCAGGGGGGAGGGGGGTACAGATACCTGTATATTACAGGTATCTGTACCCACTTCCGGCATAGATAGCCGCAGAATCTGCGGGTATTTACGCCACTTCCTGCTCCCTCCCCGCTGCCTGCTGGGAAACACACGGGTCCCAGAGGCAGCAGGGACCATCCGTATTGCGCTGCGAGACTCGCGCATGCGCAGTAGGGAACCGGGAAGTGAAGCCGCACGGCTTCACTTCCTGATTCCCTTACCGAAGATGGAGGCGGCAGCACCCGAGGACAGAGAGACGTTTCGGCCTCGGGTGCCGACATCGCGGGCGCCCTGGACAGGTAAGTGTCCATGTTTTAAAAGTCAGCAGCTGCAGTATTTGTAGCTGCTGACTTTTAAAAAAAAATTTTTCGGCGGCGCTCCGCTTTAATGTCTATGGGCACTAGAGCTGCACGAATTTTTTTACTTAGTATAAAAAGATCACAATTCTCTCAAGATTCTCGCAACATAATTTTTTTTAGGAGAAAGAGATTGATTGATAGAGATAGATTGATTCAGAGAGATTGATTGAGAGAGCAATTGATTGAGATTGATTGAGAGATATTGATTGAGAGGGATTGATTGAGAGAGTGATTGATTGAGAGTAATGGATTGAGAGCGATTGATTTGAGAGCAATTGAGAGTGTAACGAGCCTCTTGCTCGCTCGGTTCCACTCTCCCGACACTCCTCTGCTGCTATAGAATCAAATTGCAGATGATTGCAACATCTGATTGCTTGGTCATCCAATGCTCCGGGATTAGAACTACAGCTATGTGCCGTTCTAACCCAGTTGTGATAGCTCAGAACAAACACCAGGCAGGCTGTATGTAAGTTCAACCAGGAATCTCCTTTATTGCAAAATACAGGCTCTTTTATACGCTAAAAGTGGAGGTGCATACCTCCGACTCATATTACTCTGAACATACACCTGTGACCAGAAACCTAATTAACATGGGCTAATTAACTAATCCCTTTAGGCAGCCTAGATGACTCAGACATGACCTTTAGGCCAGACTGGCCGCCTGGTAGCTAAGAAAACACAATCAACATAGACTCTTCTTCACACAATAGCAGTTAGTTAATTAACACAAACAACAATGGGGATCTAATGACTCTTAGATCCCATAGTAGACTTATTTACAATACATATTCTAGCAGGCAATAGACAGGTGGCTGGAATTGACATCAGCGTCTCCTAACAGTATTTGTCCCAGCATTATGAATCAGCCACTATTCCAAGCTTCATGACAATACTCCCCCCTGGGAAACAGTCCAACAGCCACAGTGGGACCCGGAACGGGTCAACTCGAGGATGTTGGAAAAGTAGTCTTAAGGTTCCAGGTTCCAGATAACCCATCCGCATTCCTGTTTTGAGGCCCTGGCCGATTTTGTATGGTGAAATTGTACGGTTGCAAAGCCAGGCTCCACCTTAGTAATCGGCCGTTCTCATCCCGAATGGCATTACCCGAAACTGGTAAAGGCCGAACGGGGTGATGAAGGCCGACTTTGGAATTGCTTCCGCTTCCAAGGGAATCTGCCAGTAGCCCTTACATAAGTCAATAGTCATCAGATAATGTCCCTGAGCTATTTTTTTCCAGCAATTCGTCCACTCTGGGCATAGGGTAGGCATCTGTCACAGTACAGTCATTCAGTCGCCTATAGTCCACACAAATTCGGGTTGTGCCATCCTGTTTTGGGACTAATACTACAGGGGAAGCCCAGGGGCTTGCCGATGGTTCGATCACCCCTAACTCGAGCATCTCCCTAATCTCCGCTCTCATCCCTTCTTGCACTGCAAACTGGTAAAGGCCGAACTGGGCGATGAAGGCCAACTTTGGAATTGCTTCCGCTTCCAAGGGAATCTGCCAGTAGCCCTTACATAAGTCAATAGTCGTCAGATAATGTCCCTGAGCTATTTTGTCCAGCAATTCGTCCACTCGGGGCATAGGGTAGGCATCTGTCACAGTACAGTCATTCAGTCGCCTATAGTCCACACAAAATTGTGTCGTGCCATCCCGTTTTGGGACTAATACTACAGGGGAAGCCCAGGGGCTTGCCGATGGTTCGATCATGCCTAACTCAAGCATCTCCCTAATCTCTGCTCTCATCCCTTCTTGCACTGCTCCGGGAATCCTATAGGCTGGTTGTCTTAGGGGCTTCTGCCCGGGGGTCTCTACCTTGTGCACAGCTTTGTGAGTGTACCCAGGGAGTGTCGAGAACATCTCCTGCCAGTCCTGGAGTAATTCTCTGGCCTGTTCTCGTTCTTGGGATCCTAATCTATCTCCTAGCCGTATATCTTCCACACCCCTGGAACAGTTACTGATTTCAGGAAGCTCCAGCATCGGTAGATATTCAGAGTCCCCAGTGGCAGGAGCGCATATGGCGGCTACGGCCTCAGTCCTCTCATGATAGGCCTTCATCATATTAATGTGGAACGTCCTCTTAATGTTTGTGTCTGCACAGCTGGCAACCACGTAGGTGGTATCGCACAGCTGTTTTACCACCTGATAGGGGCCCTGCCAGGAGGCCTGTCATTTATTTTGCTTCAGGGGTTTTAGTACCAGGACTTTCTGTCCGATATAAAAGGTGCGATTCCGCGCAGACCTATCATACCAAACCTTCTGCTGACTCTGGGCCGATTGCATATTCTCATGGACTAGATCGGTAAGTTCACGCAGGCGCTCCCTGAGTTCCAAGACATAACTAAGGATGGGGAGACCTTCTGGATCCTCTACCCCCTCCCACTGGGCCCTCACTAAGTCTAAGGGCCCCCTAACCCTTCGCCCATACAACAGCTCAAATGGGGAAAACCCTGTGGACTCTTGGGGTACCTCTCTATAGGCGAACAGTAGATGGGGAAGATATTTCTCCCAATCCTTCCTACTCTCCACGAAGGCCAGAAGCAGCTGCTTCAGGGTCCCATTAAATCTCTCACACAGCCCATTAGTCTGAGGGTGGTAGGGGGCGCTCTGGAGGGGTTTAATCCCACAGAGACGCCAGAGCTGCTGCGTCAGCTCGGCTGTGAACTGGGTACCCTGATCGGACAATATCTCCTGGGGAAACCCTACCCTAGTGAATACCCGCAGTAAGGCATCTGCTACTGTATCAGCCTGGATATTGGATAAGGGAATGGCCTCCGGGTAGCGGGTGGCGTAATGCACCACCGTAAGAATATACTTCTTCCCGGTGGCACTGGGGCGGGCCAGTGGGCCTATAATATCAACCGCTATACGGCTAAAGGGTTCTCTAATGATCGGCAGGGATTGCAGCGAGGCTTTTGGGTGATTCCCTGTCTTCCCTACTTTCTGACAAGTCTCACAGGTCCAGCAGTGTTCTCGCACCTCAGCATGTAACCTGGGCCAGAAGAACGCATGAGACAACCGACTCCGGGTCTTAGCTATCCCTAAATGTCTGGCCAAGGGGATGTCATGAGCCAGCCGCAATAGCTCCCGTCTGTATTTCTGGGGTACAACTAGCTGTTTGTGGGGACCCTGTCCCTTACCGGTACCCATTCCCTCGGTGTAACGATAAAGAAACCCCCCTCCCACTCTATTCTGTCTTCCCCCAACCCCCCTGGATCCTTGCCTGCCCTGTCCCGATAAACCAGCTAATGTTGGGTCATTCTGAGTCTCTTGCCTAATATCGGAGGGAGAATCCCAGGACACAGGGTTGTCAAGTTGGGGTAATGTAGGAGGATTTGGTCTTACCTGGGTCCCCATAGGAGTGGAGTTGCCTTGAAGTTGGCTCTGACGTCGGGTGGTCACGGCCATGGCGGCCTCTGGGGCATATGAGGAAGTCAAATGCCCCAAATCGTTCCCCAAAAGTACTTCCGCGGGTAACTCACGTAGTAATCCCACTCGCACTTGTCGCTCCCCTGAGCCCCAATCCAAGAGGACTTGGGCGGTGGATAAATGTAGCACCTGGCCCCCTGCTACAATGACTGCAACAGCCTGGCTGGTCCGGGCCGACTGGGGAATCATGTGAGGCTGGATGAGGGTAATCGTAGCCCCAGAATCGCGGAGTCCCTGGGCTGGCTGTCCATTAACCCATACTGCCTTACGATGGTGCTGCCGATTATCTCCGGCAGCAACGTGGACGGGATCAGCCTCAAAAAGTTCGCCAAACTCTTCCTGAACATCTCAATGGTTGGGCTCGTTCTGGAAGCAATCAGCCACTGGTCTGGATGGATGAGCAGTCTCTCAGTACCTCGTGGATTGGGTAGGACAATATCGCTGCAGATGACCGGTTTGGTTACAGCTATAGCACTTAGGTCCGTTAGGAGGGTTGGGTCGGGTTGGGGGTCTAGAGGCAGACCACTGAGGTACTGAAGTTGGGTTAGAGGCTGGTAAACTGGGCTGAGATAGTGGATAGCGCTCGCTTTCGCCTGACCTTCGAGAGTCCAGATATTCATCAGCCAAAGTAGCCGCTTGCTGTACAGTCTGTGGTCGCTTATCTCGCACCAAATCCCGTACTACCGGAGGGGTGTGGTTAAAGAACTGTTCTAAGAGTACTAGCTGGGTGATGTCCTCTATGGTATGAGCGTGGCTTCCCTGGAACCAGCCCTTAAGGTTCCGCTGCAGACTATGTGCCCACTCCACGTATGTTATGTTTGCTTGTTTCCGGGATTCTCTAAACTTACTCCGACTGACTTCAGGTGTAATGGCAAATCAAGCTAGCAGAGCTTCTTTTACCCGGTCATAATCCTTAGCGTTCTCATCCTCCAGGGCCCGATACGCATCGGCTGCTCTGCCAGTCAAATTACTCGCCAGTAAGGCAACCCAATCTTGGTACAGTACATTATGTATCTGGCATAGTCTCTCAAAGTCCTGCAGGAACGCTTCAATTTCCTCCTCTCCTTCCTTAAATAGTTTGAACGCCCGAAAGGGCAACTTACGGAAAGACGCTGTATCTTTAGGTGTTGTCTTCGATTGCTGTATTTCCGCCATTCTCCGCTCATGTTGCCGCTCTAGTTCTCTCTCTTGTCACTCATCCTGCAGCTGGATGTCTCTAATGGCATTCTGTATGGTGGTCTCTGATGGGTTAGCACCATATAATGCCAACCGCTCTCGAACTCGTTGCTGAAACAAGTCTTCAACTGACCGGGGTCCCGCATCACCATCCCTCTGATCCATCTTGGCTAGCTCACTGATCAGGGTGGCCTTGTTCTTTGTCCCACCGGTCCCTCAACGGCTCTCAAGTAAGTCTTTCAGCGTGGCTCTCCTGCAGGCTGCATAGCTGGCCATTCACTGTGGTGGTTTGGAGTGTCCCAGTAACTGGAGAGCAAATCCCACCGCTGCAAACCAATGTAACGAGCCCCTTGCTCTCTCGGTTCCACTCTCCCGACACTCCTCTGCTGCTATAGAATCAGATTGCAGATTGCAACATCTGATTGCTCGGTCATCCAATGCTCCAGGATTAGAACTACAGCTATGTGCCGTTCTAACCCAGTTGTGATAACTCAGAACAAACACCAGGCAGGCTGTATGTAAGTTCAACCAGGAATCTCCTTTATTGCAAAATACAGGCTCTTTTATACGCTAAAAGAGGAGGTGGATACCTCCGGATCATATTACTCTGAACATACACCTGTGACCAGAAACCTAATTAACATGGGCTAATTAACTAATCCCTTTAGACAGCCTAGATGACTCAGACATAACCTTTAGGCCAGACTGGCCATCTTGTAGCTAAGAAAACACAATCAACATAGACTCTTCTTCACACAATAGCAGAGTTAACTAACACAAACAACAATGGGGATCTAATGACCCTTAGATCCCATAGTAGACTTATTTACATACATACATACATACATACATACATACATACTTAAATACACATTCTAGCAGGCAACAGACAGGTGGCTGGAATTGACATCAGCGTCTCCTAACAGTATTTGTCCCAGCATTATGAATCAGCCACTATTCCAAGCTTCATGACAGAGAGAGATTGAGAAATTGATTGAGAGCGATTGATTGAGAACAATTGATTGATTCAGAGCAATTGATTGAGAGAGATTGATTGATTGATTCATTGATTGAGAGAGAGAGACCAAAACATTCCCCTAGAGTGGGACTTTTGAGGCACTACCATCAATGATGCAATGTAAGTAAAAAATATATAATTTTATTACAAAATTCAAAAGTACAGCAAAAAATATATACAAAAATACAAATCAAACACAAACAATATATATATTAGTTACCATCTAAGAAATTACAAAATTAAAAAGAAACATTAACATCACACACAAAAAACAGATAACATTCCCCCCACATCCAGTGAAGGTATGTGTGAGAGTCATACTCACTTCCCTGGGAGACCGTTGTGAAGCTGATTTTATGCCTTGGATACTTCTATAGCACATGTTTTTTGGAAGTGAGTATGACTCTCACACATACCTTCACTGGATGTGGGGGGGATGTTATCTGTTTTTTGTGTGTGATGTTAATGTTTCTTTTTAATTTTGCAATTTCTTAGAAGGTTATTCTCACTTAATGAACCCTGATGAAGGATTCCCCGAAACGTGTCGGTTCAGTGAGACTTATTACATTTCCACTTTTAGTTTTCCTCTCAATGTGATGCAGTTGTGTCCAAATTACATGTCCTTGCTTTTTGATGTATCCCATTGTATATATTGTTTGTGTTTGATTTTTATTTTTGTATATATTTTTTGCTGTACTTTTGAATTTTGTCATAAAATTATATATTTTTTACTTACATTGCATCATTGATGGTAGTGCCTCAAAAGTCTTACTCTAGGGGAATGTTTTGGTCTTTTTGGATTTTTGGGATGTGGCACACCCTCTGCTTAGTACTACTCCCTGTCAGAGACCTCTTTTTCCTGATTGAGAGAGAGAGAGATTGATTGAGAGCGATTGATTGAGAGAGAGATTAACTCAGAGAGATTGATTAATTGAGAGTGATTAATTGAGAGATTGATTGAGAGAGAAATTGATTGATTGAGACTCTCAATCAATCAATCTCTCTCTCTCTCTCAATCTCTCTCCCTCTCAATCAATCTCTCTCTCAATCAATCTCTCAATTAATCAATCTCTCTCTCAATCAATCACTCTCAATTTGAGAGTGATTGATTGAGAGAGTGATTGAGAGACAGAGAGAGATTAATTCAGAGAGATTGATTAATTGAGAGATTGATTAATTGAGACTTGATTGAAAGAGAGAAAGATTAAGCATTTGATGATTCTAAAAGGAAAAAAAGTAATGCAGCTCACATTTCCTCAGTGCAGTCACGCTTGTTCCACAGGGCCTCTGTGAAGAAGAAACGTTGCTTACCCGACCGACCAATCACATTCTTCTTTGCCGAGTGACGTCAGCACGCTGGCTCCCACGGCTTCCCCTCTGCTCCGAAACGGGGAAACATCCCGGGGACAACATCGATCGGTGCGCGGCGGCGCGGCGCGCTTTTCAGCTCACAACATTTAAATTGCTTGATGATCAGAATCGCACAAATCCGGAGTTGCGATCGCAGGGGCGGAGAATCGTGATAACGATTTATCCGCAATTAATCGTGCAGCTCTAATGGGCACCTTAAGAAACTGTTCCTGTCATATGAGATCACATGGATCTATTTCTGGTTGATTACAGTGGAAGGAGATGCCACAACAGGAAAAAATCGAAATGAAGAAAATACAAACCTTCTTATTTTCAGAAAGAATTGTGTTTGAATCTTCACCCCAGATAATGTAGATCTGCAGTTCAACTAAACTATTGAACCAACCTAACTATTCCCATTATTACCGAGCTGGGTTCCCAGGTCTGTACACCCCCTGTGCCCTTTATGAGAGGTTCCCACCATCCCTGTGCCGAGTTCCCGGGTCTGTACACCTCCTGTGCCCATTATAAGGGGGTTCCCACCATCCCTGTGCTGAGTTCCCAGGTCTGTACACATGCTGTGCCCATTATGAGGGGTTCTAGGAGCTTAAAAAAAAACACTTATGTGCATGGAGCCTCATAGTTTTACCAAACGATAAATAAACATACAAGTACATTAAAGGGAAAAGGACCTTCACTAGTGAGCTTCTGCAGAGATGTGAGGGTGAAACTTTTTTAACAAATACTGTTTCGTGTTTCTGAAACGAAGACTGCAGTAATAGACTGCAGTTGCAGAAAATAACCAACAGATGGCTCCCTACCCAATCATATGATAGACAGTACAAAGAGGCTGCAGAAGATCAGCAGCATGGTGATTCAAAGAGGATGAAAAAAAAGGGGAAAACGATTTAAAAAATTGTACTTGTTTATGATACATACTGTAGTGTCTTAGCAAACCAAATGACATCCTATTTGGGTCACATCTACTAACATTCATTTGAATCATAGTTGCTCTCATGGCACTTAGATCTATATGTGGTCACACATGCCTTTATATAAACAAAAGTTGAAATGTCAAAAAGCTGAAATTTCAGAAACAGAAAGAGCAGCAGACCACTTATAAAGACTTTGTCTGGGTCAGGGCTAGAAGGTCCACCAAAACCAGATGCTTGCTGCAGGTCAACTTCCTGAGCTGTCATGCTTTGTATATACAGTACTACTTCTTGGAGATGTGGGAGATGAAAACTGAACCCTAATGATGATGGACATGTTTTGTTTTGTAGAATACCCATGGAACCCTGTGGTGCAGGAGATACAGACACCCAACATATTTCATGACACATGGGTCACCCTTCAGTGTCCTATCTCTGAGTATTTCCCAGATGATATCACTGTGACATGGCTGATAAAAAACAAGAATCAGGAGATATATGAGGAGACTGATAATATGGTTAGCAATACAATAACCTCCAGGAAAGGAGATGATAACACATACAGCTGTACAGCCAGTCTGACCATCACCCCCACACTGAGTGTCCACCAGGGGGCGGAATACATCTGTAGGGTGGATCACCCCTCTCTGGAGAGACCCATCGAGAGAAAAACGAAAAGACTTATTATAAAGGGTGAGTGTTTGTATTATTTGCACAGATCTCACATTACAGTGGTTCCCTAAGGGCTCTTTCACATGGGGCGGATCTGTGATGATCCGCCCCGTGAACACCCGCTTGCTCAGCGGGGATCGCTCCGCCGATCCCCGCTGAGCAGGAAGGTGACAGGTCCCTCGCTGCACACTATGCAGCGAGGGACCTGTCAGAGCGCCGCTCTCCCCTATGGGGGATCGGATGATGACGGACCGTAGAGTCCATCGTCACCCGATCCGATCCGATCCAATCCGAAAACGGATGGCAAAGTAGGTTTTTCCTCCGTTACACTTTTTCGGATCGGAGCGGGTTGGATGTCAGCGGACATGTCACCGCTGACATCTGACGCTCCATAGAGATCTATGGAGGGTCCGTTCAGGTCCGCCTAAAAAACGGACAGTCCGTGTGAAAGAGGCCTAAAGAGGCCCTGTCACCAACAAACAATTGGGGTAAAAGCTCAGAAAAATAATAATTTTAACCACTTAAGGACCGAGCCTCTTTTTGAGATTTGTTGTTTACAAGATAAAAACATGTTTTTTTTGCTAGAAAATTACTTAGAACCCCCAAACATTATACATTTTTTTCTAACACCCTAGAGAATAAAATGGTGGTCGTTGCAATACTTTCTGAAACACCGTATTTGCGCAGCGGTCTTACAAGTGCACTTTTTTTTAAAAAAATACACTTTTTTGAATTAAAAAATAAGACAACAGTAAAGTTAGCCCAATTTTTTTTTATATTGTGAAAGATAATGTTACGCTGAGTAAATTGATACCCAACCAGTCCCGCTTCAAAATAGCGCCTGCTCGTGGAATGGCGACAAACTTTTACCCTTAAAAATCTCCATAGGCGACGTTTAAAAAAATTCTACAGGTTGCATGTTTTGAGTTACAGAGGAGGTCTAGGGCTAGAATTATTGCTCTCGCTCTACAAATAGCAGTGATACCTCACATGTGTGGTTTGAACACCGTTTTCATATGTGGCGCTACTCACGTATGCGTTTGCTTCTGCACGCAAGCTCGGTGCGACGGGGCGCGTTTAAACATTTTTTTTTCTTATTCATTTTACCTTTTTTATTTTTTATTTTTACACTGTTCTTTAAAAAAAAATTGTGTCACTTTTATTCCTATCAAAAGGAATGTAAACATCCCTTGTAATAGAAAAAAAGCATGACAGGACCTCTTAAATATGAGATCTGGGGTAAAAATACCTCTGATCTCATATTTACACAAAAATGCAATAAAAAAAAATGTCATAAAAAAAAAAAAAATGGCCCTTTAAGAGCTGTGGGCGGAAGTGACGTTTTGACACCGCTTCCGCCCTACAATGGTATGGAGACGGGTGGGGGCCATCTTCCCCCTCACTCGTCTCCATACCTAACACCAAGAAGGATCCGATCGCCTCCGCCGCTACCAACGGCTCCGGTAAGAGGCGTAGGACACCGGAGCGCAGCGGGGGGGGGGCCCTCTCCCACTGATAAAAGTGATCTTGCAGCGAATCCGCCTCAGAGACCACTATTATCTTGTATCGGACCGCCGGCCGAAGAAGAGGATACCGGGGTTATGGCAGCTAGCAACAACGATATTCCTCTTTAAAGTTAGGACGTATATCAGCGTACGGCGGTCCGGAAGTGGTTAAATGCTGTCGTGTAGTAACTTACCATACTTGTAATGTGCTGGTTCCCTAGCCAAGTCCTCTCCTTGCACACCACAGCCCTCTCCTTTTCCTGACGCCACCATGGCAGCATACTAGTGATAGGCTCCGCCTCAATTCCACTCCTTCAGGACCAGTGAATAGCATAAATGAAAGGCCTAGTTAGGCCCACCCCATTCTTGTTTTTTTCCTAATACCTCCACTCACCAGTGAAGAGTAAGCAGTACTATGTCCCTACCTCTGCCTCCGTGTAGAATCCGGCTGTGTTGAGTCTCTCCCAGCGCTTGGGCCGCTAAATTGCGCTAAACAGCCTGGGAACCCCTTCTGTAGGTCCTGCAGTGTTTTCTCTTTAGGAACGAAATCTACCAGTAGGTAAGTGTCTGTGTGCTGAGGCTTGGGGGGGCCAGCTAGTTCATCCATTTTACTCCTTTGGCCCCTCACAGGGCTGCCTATCCCTTTTTTTTTTTTTTCTTTTCTGTCTCCCTATATGTTTCCCCTTTTTTACCTTGATCTTTTCCTTTTCTGTGCCTTCTTTGGCTCCATTTTTTGATTATGTTTGCCCTTTTGCTTGTTTTATCCTGTGCTGGACTGTTTTCTCTGTGCTGGAGGCGCTCTTGATGACATCATCGGGCTGCGCCGGTCTGCACATGCACACTGGCTGACGGGAGGACCCACCGATATTTTTCTTTTGGGAAAAGCTGCCCTCTTGTTAATAATGAGGGTCAGAGTCACAGGGTAGATCTATAGATCTCCAGGGATAATTGAAGGGGCTCAAATGGTCCTGGAGGTTTAGTCAGGTAGAGCCTCCTTTGCCTGGCTCTGGATTGTTAGAAAAAAGAAACACTTTTTCATTTTTATTTTTTTTTGTTACCAATGTATATTTTTCTCTTTCATCTCTAAACCTTTCGCTCTCTAATGCTATTTTCCTTTTCAGTTATCCTTGTTTTTTTCAGCTGGCCATCCTTTTTGTCCTCAAACAATGAGTCAGTCACCATTTATATAAAAGACCCTGAAATTCAAAGGTGGGAGACAATCATGTGGTAAGTTTCAGGAAAATAGTGCCTCCCTTTGCGGATTGCTTTGAATTTTTTTCAGCCCCGCATGCGCATGCTTATGCTCTGTAAGTATAAGAGCCATGGAAGGCGGACGTTCTTTGGAGGAACATAGCCCTAAAGGCCGCTCCCATTCAAGGGGAAAGTTCCAAGGATGATGTCTTATCGCTTCTTCCTAGAGCAATGCTACCATCCCAGCAAAAGTCCTGCAGCACCTGTGGAGCAATACCTATGCCCAATAGGCTGGTGAATAAAGACTGCCTGGAGGAGTTCGCAGCTGACAGGTAATACTCAAATATCATTGTTATTGAAGAGGGTGGCGTGAGATTTTATGCTGTACTTATTTCAAATATCTCGGCCAGGCAGACCCCTCCTAGTTGCCTGTCACTAGAAGAGCATCCTGGCACCTCAGCAGGTGGCGTTAACCCACTTAGTTCCGCTACTCTGGCGAGTGGACAGCCTGCAGAGAGTAGTAGCTCTTCTTCATCAGAGGAAGGACCCCAACTGCTTGGCTTCAGTTTTCCCTCCATTGAACTATGTATCTAGATAGTCAAGCAGGCCAATTGTATGGGTAAAGTCATATTCACCCTTTCTTCAGAACAGCAAAGTCCGGAGAGAAAATCTCCTTTATCTGTCTATACGGGTTTTATCCTCGTTAGAGATTGGATAGCATCGCTTTAATTCCTCCCTACAGTAGATACGATGTTTGAAACTTTGGGCTGCATTTGTTTTCTCAGGCAAGTTTGGTGTAAGATACCTTATAATAGGAAATCTCTGTGTTGGTAGGAAACTTAACACAGCCATACCAGGAGTGACAGGAAGTCCGTCCTGCTCCCGCAAGACGGAAAGCAAAGGGATAGGGAATGATCCTCCTCCCAGCAGGTTCCATTCTTCTAGGCAGATGGGCTCCTATAATACATGCATATCAGACCTAGGGGGGTTTTCATCCTGATTCCATTCACAAAAAGAATATACAGGCTTCAATTCAACCCTGTCTGTAGTTTGCAAGGGATGGTGGCTAGAATCCAGTCCAGTTGTAGATCTGAAGACGTTAAACTTTTTTATCCCCTTAGAGATCTTTAAAATGAAGTCCATTAAACCAGTGCAGCCAGATGACAAAATGCTATTTAAAAAATGCTCTAAACATCCCAAAATATTTCTTTCTTTCATAATTGGTAAGCTTGCGATCGGCTAGACGCATTTCCAGTTTAACAGTCTGTCTTTTGGCCTAAGGGTTCTCAGTGCAGTGTTAGCTCCACTCAGAGAACAAGTTCTCCGGTTGCGCCGCTACCTGGACAATATTATTCTTCTATCCAGAGGTCTGAAACAATTGCTGACACACCAAGAGATTCTCATAAACACCCTGCGGGGATATGGCTGCTTTATTAACTCTCTAACTTATCAGTTAGTATGCCGGGAGGTACTCTGCCAACTCCTCTGTTCGGCTTCCATCAGAGAAAACGGTGGCAGTCTAAGAAGGAATGCTGAAGACAGTAATCTCCACTTGTTTGACCATTTCTCAGTGCCTCAATCTTTGGAGCACAATGTCGTCATACCAATAATCCCTTGGGCGCTCTGACTTTGAAAGTTTAAGCTGGGATTCTTAGCACAATAGAGGAAACAGAGTCTGGCACAGTTATGAACTGTTATTCAGTATGAGTAGGAGTATACGGTGGTGGCTGAAGAGGTAGAATCTGATGAAGTCACCTCGTTAGAACCTTTAGACTAGATAAAAATTACTATTCATCTCGGCAAAGATAGCCTGGAAGGCACACTGTGAGAAACCGTTGGTTCAGTCCAATGGGAGATTCCCAGCCAAGTGGGGTAGTCTTAAATACCCTAGTAATCCTAGCAACTTCTTTAGTACCTTTTGCCTTACTACACAGAATCAGGGGAAGATCAGTCTCTCTGCAGTTGAATAACATGGCATCAGTTGCTTATATTCATCACCAAGGAGGAACTTGTGGCAACATGGGCGTAGCATAAGGGGTTGCAGGGGTCACAGTCGCAACCCTGCCCCTAGCTCCAGGGGGCCCCTGCAGCCTCCCTGTCCTATTATCATATCCTCCACAAACTTCAGCTCCGATCTCTACTATGGCCCCACAGCCACGTTCCAATACTGGGCTTCCACTTTGCCTTCCACAGTCCACACCCCTCTGTTCTCATTGGCTGGGGAGAAGCTGTGAGCCATTTCCTGAAAGGAGAGGAGCATGGGGTGAGAACAGCTCAGGATGGGGAAGTGTGTGTGCTGCCAACGTGGAATGGTAACTGAGCTCAGCGAGTTAAGAGGAGAAGAGTGCTGTCCTGTAGCCACAATGGGACGGATGTTACTGGTGAGGTAAGACACCGCTCAGTGACTCCTAGTCACCAGCTGGGATTCTTCGTACCCCCTTCAGAAATTGCTAAAACAAATCCCCTAACACCTCCTAAAGGGGCCTCTGAGGGGCTGCAGGCTCCAGATTTTGTGTCACATGGCTTTGCCCCCCCAGATCTAAGTTGCGCTCCACCCCAAAGCCCTCTGACCACCCCCTCCACCCTGGATGCTATAGCTGGCTGCTGAGCTCCTTTCCCATTACGGCACTCTATACTGCTCCTAGTCCGTAGGGCTGCAATCACATTCCTTTACAAAACAGCCAGTCAGCCACGATCTTCACAGGGTGTATCTGCCTACTGCAACTACACCGCCATTTCGACCAGAGAATTTTACAGGTCAGAACGGCAACATAAAAGCCAGATACACCCTGTGAAGGCTGACAGACTGTGTGTAAAGGAATGTGCTTCCAGTCCTGTGTAGTGTGGGGGGGGAGAAGCTGTATACAGTGCTGGGATGGGAAAGGAGCTCTGCCAAGTGACCTGCTAGGGGTCCCTGTCCTCTGATTCTTCAGCTGTGATCCCTGTCCTCTGATGTAAGGAGGAACTCTGGGAACTCAAAACTCTTAAGCCACTTTGAGTATCTTGGCGTGTGGTGGGTGTATCTGCATGCACGGTGGAAGTGGTGGGTGGTAGTGGGGGAGCCATGTCAACACAGACAGACTGACCATCATGCAAACTTTCCAGAGCACGAGTGGGCCCTACACTGTAGGTCTTCTATGAGCTGGTCCACAGGTGGGGCCAACAACAGACAGACTACATTGCTTCTCACAGCAATTTCAAACTTAGGAGGATGTCTGAATCAGTTCCGCACCCCAAGGCAGAGGGGACAAATGCCTTGATTTTCTCCATGGATCTATCTAGAATCTAGCAATCTAGCCTATAAGATTTTCAACAACATTTCTCGCAATGAGATTCCTCTTGAGGCTGTCGAGAGTGAACATGGTAGTCATATCCATTCCTCCATTTTGACAATGAGGGCCTTGAGTTTTTGTGGCCATTCATCTCATGAGACAGAAGCCAATTCCCCTTTGCACATACGCAGACCGTGGCTGCAAACAGGACAACTAATAGGGGAAGCTTGAGAACCTAGCCTGCTCCAGGATGATCTCTACCTTTTGGAGTGTGAGAAGGCACTTTACTAATAACATCTATGTCAAAATCTGGAACAAGTTTGCATTATTTCTCAGCAGGGCGGGGTATTGATACTACTGCACCTCTGATGACAGCTGTTCTGGGCTTCTTGTAGACCAGATTAGACACGAGCCTTAGCCTAAATTCCTTGAGATTGCAAGTGTCGACTAAGTTGGCAATAACAAGGCTTAAATGTGTTGGAAATCCTTTTGTTTGCACAAATTTTGAAGACAGTCAGGAGGTTTCGACCACCCTGAAAGAGGATCCTTCCCAGTGGAATCTATCGGTATTGGTGGATTTCATATCAGTTCGACCATTTTCTCCAACAGAACAGTGTTCAGTTTGTGACATTACCTACTAGGCAGTATCTATCGCAAGATCTTCAAGCAGAAGGATGTCTGAGATTCAAGCTCGGAGAGCTTCAGGAAGATATATTGTTTTCTTTCCAGAAGGAGTAGACTTGTGTCCGGTAGATCATCTTGTATCAAGGTTAGCGACAGCCCTCCATCTAA
Source organism: Aquarana catesbeiana (assembly GCF_042186555.1). Classification (NCBI taxonomy): domain Eukaryota; kingdom Metazoa; phylum Chordata; class Amphibia; order Anura; family Ranidae; genus Aquarana; species Aquarana catesbeiana. Next base: position 66,874,381 of record NC_133329.1, read on the forward strand.
AAGTCATCTGGGCATTGCCTAACTTCCCAGAGGATCACTCAGAAGGGTCACACAAATTGGACGTGTCCAGAACTTGAAAGGAGTTCCTATCCACAATTGCCCTTTTCAGATCATGTAATAAGCCTTTTATCTTTCCAGCTGGAATTCATCAGGTAAAAGAGGCAACCTCCTGGACTCTAGTAGGCTTGGTCGTGCATATAGGGCGAGGGGTCGTGAACCTCCTTCAGCAATGGATACATACTCTCCCAGAGCGTTTTGGTCTCATGGGCTCCCCATTCAAAGGCGTCCATAGATTCCATCTGCAAGGAAGTATCATGGTCGCCCCAGGATACCTGGAGTAGATCCGGGGGGCTTGTCATTAGTGGACTGTGGAGGAAGGACTGTTCCATCTTCTGTCCAATTCTAATTTAAATATGATTCGACAAGTAGAACCCACACTGTCAGCTAGTTATTTATCACTAGTATGCTGCCATGGTGGCATCAGGAAAATGGAAAATTGTATCAAATACTTACCGTAATTTTCCTTTCCTGACGCCAAACCATGGCAGCATATGGACCCACCCTTGTACGTTTCGGTATGTAGCAAATTACAAAAAAAGGTTTGGGGCCTAACTAGGCCTTTAATTTATGCTATTCACTGGTCCTGAGGGAGTGGAAGAGAGGCGGAGCCTATCACTGGTATGCTGCCATGGTTTGGCGCCAGGAAAGGAAAATTACTGTAAGTATTTGATACAATTTTCCATTTTCTAGGAGAAACAAATTATTGTTTGTGCTGGCCCAATTCCTCTGAACATCCCTTCACATCCCTGGTAGGGATGGGTGAATTCATACCTCCCAACATTTTGAGATGGGAATGAGGGACACCTATTAACAAAAGCATGTAGGCATAGGACACACACCCTGCCACGCCCCTTAACCACTTGCCTACTGAGCACTGTCATCCCCTTCATGCCCAGGCCAATTTTCAGCTTTCAGTGCTGTCACTCTTTGAATGACAATTACACGGTCATGCAACACTGTACCCATATGAGATTTTTTTTTTTTTCACACAAATAGAGCTTTCTTTTGGTGGTATTTAATCACCACTGGGTTTTTTATTTTTTGCTACACAAACGAAAGACCGAAAATTTTGAAAAAAACAAACATATTTTTTATAGTTTTTTAAAAATTATGCAAACAGGTAATTTTTCTGCTACATTGATGTGCACTGATGGACACTCATCAGGTTGCATGGATGGGCACTGATGAGGCTGCACTAATGGGTGGCACTGATAGGTGGCATTGATAGGCAGCAATGATGGGTGGCACTGATGAGAGGCACTGATTGGTAGCACTGGTGGGCACTGTTCGAACTGCACTGATAATCAGTGCCCTGATTATCAGTGTACATTATCCTTTGACACAAGCTGGTTATCGGCTCTTCTTTTCTCTCCTCATGCTGTCAGTGTGAGGAAAGAAAAGCCGATAACTCTTGTTTACTTCATTGATCAGCTGTCATTGAACACAGCTGATCACATGCTAAATGGCAGCTGTGATTGGCCCTTTACCCCGATCTGTGATCAGCTGAGTCCGAAGGATTTAGTGATCACAGAGAGTGCTGCCCGCAGTGCCATGTACAGTACGCCCTTGTGGCAAATAAAGCCCATGCTGTAGCTGTCTTTCAGCTGTAGTGCAGGCAGGAAGTGGTTAAAGGAGAATTATACAAAAAAAAAAAAAATAGGTAAACCCACAAGTGCTTTCTTTTACCACTACTATTCCTTTATATTAGTTTTTGAAATTTTACAAATTCAGAAATTTAGAATTTGGATGAAAGGTTTAGCGCTGGGAAACAGTGCATTTTATATACAACTACATATATCAGACCAAACTGAGGGACAAATAAGGAGGAAAGAGGGACAGAGGGACTTTGTTCTAAATCAGGGTCAGTCCCTCGAAATCAGGGAAAGTTGGGAGCTATGGGTGAATATGTCTGGGGTTGATTTGCAAGGGGGATCATCCTATCATGAGGTCTGAAAATCACAAACTTAAAACTGAACCCCTCTGGGGACACATCTTGTGAATCAATTGTGGCCATTTTCAAGAATAATAGCAATGTGACTGTCCAAAAGAAAGGCATGGGGAGCTGGGTATCTTTACAGCAGGGAGAGGGACTGACTCTTTAATGCAGCTTCAAGGGTGACATGAAAAACACCAATCCCTTCATTTACATGCTGTGAGATGTCTTTGAGCTGTGTGGTGTCAGTGACAGTGCAACAATATTCTGACATCATATAATTTGGATGTGTAATTGATTTTTTTTTATTTATTTACATTATTGTTTGGTGTATATACAACAGCAGCACATTCATTACAACCTGAAAAAAAATTGTGTTTTTACCGTACCTGTAAAATGCTTTATTTGGAGTACAGTACAGGACACAGGTCTTTAAAATCATAACATATGGGTTACAGTATATGCTGCACCTTCAGGTGATTGGACACTGGCAATGCCACTCAAAGCTTTCAACACTCCCTCATTTAGTTTTGTAGCAAGCAATGAAGGACCAAAAAACTCAGAGGGAAGTGTGAGGTGTCCTGTACAGTACTCCATGAAAGGGATTTTACAGGTACAAAAAAATAAAATTGTCCTTACTATACAGTACAGTCAGTGGCGTAGCGTGGGTTGTCAGCATCCGGGGCAAGGCAAGTAATTTGCGCCCCCTAACCTGCGGACTTTTAGCACTCCACAAGTTCCTTCAAATACAATAGTACTGATCTACCTGATTCCTATACTGAGCACTACACTAACCTACTTGATTTCAACACTGAACAACCTGATTCCTTTACTGACCATTACACACTACACTGACCATTATACTATACTGTCCACTACACTGACCACTACACTATACTCTCCACTACACTAAACTGTCCACTACACTGACCACTACACTATACTGTCCACTACACTAAACTGTCCACAAGACTGACCACTATACTGTCCACTACACTAAACTGTCCACTACACTGACCACTACACTATACTGTCCACTACACTAAACTGTCCACTACACTGACCACTATACTATACTGTCCTCTACACTAAACTGTCCACTACACTGGCCACTACACTATACTGTCCACTACACTGTCCACTACACTACACTGACCACTACACTGACCACTACACTATACTGTCCACTATACTATACTGTCTACTACACTGACCACTACACTAAACTGACCACTACACCGACCACTACACTATACTGTCCACTACACTAAACTGTCCACTACACTGAACACTATACTATACTGTCCTCTACACTAAACTGTCCCCTACACTGACCACTACACTATACTGTCCACTACACTAATCTGTCCACTACACTGACCACTACACTAAACTGTCCACTACACTGATCACTACACTATACTGTCCACTACACTGCCCACTACACTACACTGACCACTACACTGTCCACTACACTGTCCACTACACTATACTGTTCACTACACTAAACTGTCCACTACACTGACCACTACACTATACTGTCCACTACACTAAACTGTCCACTACACTGACCACTACACTATACTGTCCACTACACTAAACTGTCCGCTACACTGACCACTACACTATACTGTCTACTACACTGACCCCTACACTGTCCACTACACTGACCACTATACTATACTGTCCACTACACTACACTGACCACTACACTACACTGTACACTACACTGACCACTACACTACACTGTACACTACACTGACCACTACACTGACCACTACACTACACTGTCCACTACACTGACCACTATACTGTCCACTACACTGACCACTACACTATACTGTCCACTACACTAACCATTACACTATACTGACCACTAAACTATACTGACCACTAGACTATACTGACCACTATACTGTTCACTACACTGACCACTACACTGACCACTACACTATACTGACCACTATATTGACCACTACACTGACCATTTTATTATCCACTATACTACGCTGACCACTATACTATACTGACCACTACACCAAACTGTCCACTACTCTGACCACTACACTATACTGTCCACTACACTGACCACTACACTATACTGTCCACTACACTATATTGTCCACTACACTAACCACTACACTATATTGTCCACTAACCTGACCACTATACTGTCCACTACACTGACCACTACACTATACTGTCCACTACACTAACCACTACACTGACCACTACACTATACTGACCACTACACTATACTGACCACTACACTGACCACTATACTGTCCACTATACTAAACTGTCCACTAGACTGACCACTACACTATACTGTCCACTACACTGACCACTACACTATACTGTCCACTACACTGACCACTACACTATACTGTCCACTACACTGACCACTACACTATACTGTCCACTACACTGGCCACTATACTGTCCACTACACTGACCACTACACTAAATTGTCCACTACACTAACCACTATACTGACCACTACACTATACTGACCACTACACTGACCACCATACTACACTACACTGACCACCATACTACACTACACTGACCATCATACTACACTACACTGTCTACTATACTACACTATACTGACGACTACACTGACCACTACGCTAAACTGTTCACTACACTGACCACTACACTATACTGTCCACTACACTAACCACTACACTTACCACTACACTATACTGTCCACTACACTGTCCACTGCACTGACCACTACACTATACTGTCCACTACACTGACCACTACACTATACTGACCACTACACTAACCACTACACTGACCACTACACTATACTGACCACTACACTGACCACTACACTATACTGACCACTACACTGATCACCATACTACACTACACTGACCACCATACTACACTACACTGTCCACTATACTACACTATACTGACCACTACACTGACCACTACACTAAACTGTCCACTACACTGACCACTATACTGACCACTATACTATACTGTCCACTACACTAACCACTACACTGACCACTACACTATACTGTCCACTAAACTAACCACTACACTATACTGACCACTACACTGACCACTACACTATACTGTCCACTTCACTGACCACCATACTACACTACACTGACCACTACACTGACCATTACACTGTACTGACCACTACACTAACCACTACACTGACCACTACACTATACTGACCACTACACTGACCACCATACTACACTACACTGACCACCATACTACACTACACTGTCCACTATACTACACTGTACTGACCATTATACTACATTGACCACTATACTACACTACACTGACCACTATACTACACTGTACTGACCATTATACTACATTGACCAATATACTACACTACACTGACCACTATACTACACTGACCACTATACTAGACTGACCACTACACTACACTGACCACTATACTGTCCACTACACTACTCTATACTGACAACAATACTACACTATACTGACCACTATACTACACTATACTGACCACTATATTACACTCTACTGACCACTATACTACACAGCCTACACTATACTGTCCTGCCTACAGTCTCTCTCTCCCCCCCCCCGGGGCCAGTAACAAGACTCTCACGAGGGAGTCTCACCCACCTTCTTGTCCTGACCTGCATCGGTCCAGAGGAGGAGGAGAAGACAGCGGCGGCTCACATTTTTGCTTCTCTCCTCCCCCGCTCTGGCTGCTGCCATGTTCAGTGTCCAGCGCACTGTGATTGGGCGTATGGGGGTCATGTGCGTAGGTGGGACTATAGGAGCGATCGCGGACAGGCCAGCCCTACACCTCACATGACCCCCCATACGCCCAATCACAGGGCGCCGGACACTTAACATGGCGGCCGGAGCGCAGGGGACACAGGAACTTGAAATTAGGAGGAGGCAGCCAGTAGTGACACATACTGGCGCCCCCTAAATGTCACGCCTGGGGCCACGGCACCCCCTGCACCCCCCACGCTACGCAACTGAGTACAGGACACTGGTTTCAACTCAAAACAGATGGGACATCCCAAAGCCGTGATGTTGGGGGGGTTAACTAAAGGCAACAAAAAAACACAAGCGCAACAACAAACAATCCTCTGTGCTCAAGTGTGGCACCAATAGACCAATAGTGTAGGAAGATGCTCTCAGCTTTGGCTATGCCTAGCTCATAAACATGGCTTTAGTCATTGTTGTTTTTCTTCAGTTGTTTAGTCGTGTCTGACTCTTCATGACCTCATGGACTATAGCATGCCAGGTTTTTCTGTCCTCCACTGCCTTACGGAGCTTGCTTAACTTCTTCATGTTCGTTGTTTCAATGATGCTATCTATCCATCTTGTTTTCTGTCGCCCTCTTCTCTTTTTTCCTACCATGTTTCCCAGCATCAGGGTCTTTATCAATAAGTCTTCTCTTCGCATTAGGTGACCAAAGTATTTGAGTTTCAGCTTCAGGATATGTCCTTCCAGTGAATAATCAGGGTTGATTTCCTTCAAGATTGACTGGTTTGATCTTCTTGCCATCCAAGGGACTTTCAAGAGTCTTCTCCAACACCATAGTTCTAAAGCATCAATTCTTTGGCGTTCAGCCTTCCTTATGGTCCAATTTTAACACCCATAGGTTACTACTGGGAATACCATAGCTTTGATTATTTGGCACTTTGTCGGTAGGGTAACTTTAGTCCTTGTCACCCTTCACAATCGAGGGGGGACAAGGACTAAAGTTACTCTACCGACAAAGTGCCATATAATTAGAGCTATGGTATTTCCAGTAGTAATTCATACTGCAATTTGGGGTCTATACCCTTTATGACACAGGCTGAACCAGCATCCACCCACTGTACAGTAGAGATGAGACAAGCGGAAGTATCGGCTGGAGCACATAGCCAAGTAGCATTACCAGAGCTGGACTTGATGTGCATTTCACATAATGCAACTCTTAAAGTATATCTGTCAGTAAATACAAAGGGATTCCCCGCTTTGGTCCCTGTGTGTTTATACACTGGACATAGGGTAACCTGCATTCCACTGATCGCTTATGGGGTCTATTAGAGCATTATAGCTATTTTATATTACAGTATTTGATTTTACAGTTGGTGCCATTATTGCTGAGGATTTACAGGAGCATGTTATACTTATTACATTGGGACATGTATGGTGAATTATATAATTTTTTGATAGTTTGTGGGATATGCAATTCAATGAATGTTAGAGAGTTGGCTGTGATGGATTCATTATATTTGCATTTTGATTGACAGTTTTCAATGACCAGTCCCATGAGCCAATGACTGTAGTACCTCCCTAACACAGTCCCCGCTAATTAAGGTTGGGTCATTTCTTTGATACACAATGGTATATAAGAACACATAGTATGAAGCAGACATTAAACTCTAAAGAAGAGGGGGCGCCCTCAAAATGCTTCCGTATCTGTGGGCCCTTGTGGTGTCCTCTCAGTCTTTTTGGGTGCATGTACAGATGTTCTGGTTGTATCTTCCTATGATATTTGTGATCTTGTGACTGTCCATTTGTGAGTATAATCATTGATTTTTTATACTTAATATATGGTGTCATGCTAAATGCACTAGGCTGGTGCACCCTATTTTATCTTTTTGTATGTGTAGCCTGGAGCCAGACATGCTTTACGTTAGAACATATTTAGTTGGACCTATCCCTCCATAAGTTTTATTGCTGTTAAAATCTCTTCCCGCCACTAGAGGGAGCGCCCAGTACTGTAAGCCCAAAGACTTTGTTACCAAGTGCCTGGGATATTGGGAGGTGTAGTCCTAGGTGACAGCCATGTCATTAAACCACTGCTTTGTGCTACAAATCAATGGTAAGCCGATATATTCTCCGCCCAGGAAAAGCCCCTGCTCTGGTGCAGTGGCAGTCATACTGTGCAGACTGTTGCGGTGTGCTGTCCCTGTGCAGAGGCTGGAGTTACCAGGATTCAGGGTGTACCTGTATAATTTCATAACTGGTGCAGTCACCGGGAGGTTGCTGTATTCATCATCTCCACTGTTCTCACCTACAATCCAAAAAAATTGGATATTCTCCAGACCCACTGAACTGTCCATTACAGTGCTTCTACTGCAAGCATCACCTTGAAAGCGACCTGCAAGGGGGCCCCCCTTTCATTGCAAGACTATTTCAACTCCAGTTTAGTTGGTGAGTGGGTCATCTAACATTAGCAACCCGATTTACTACTAAAGGCAGAGTATCAGTTGACTCCCTCCTGCTCAATCAGTTCTCTAGTGTCGCAGCTCCTTATCTCTTGGCCTCATTAAAAATAGATATATATGTAGTGCACCCCGTAAAGAGCTGCTAAAGAACTTAGTCTTATTCCTTCAGATAATGTACGCACCTGGGCATACAGCATTTTCTTCACTCTTCCGCTGGATCGCAAAAAAAAGTCTAATAGGGCGTACACACGGTCGGACTTTGTTCGGACATTCCGACAACAAAATCCTAGGATTTTCTCCGACGGATGTTGGCTCAAACTTGTTTTGCGTACACACGGTCGCACAAAGTTGTCGGAATTTCTGATCGCCAACCACGCGGTCACGTACACCACGTACGATGAGACTAGAAAAGGCCGGTTCAGAACCAAGCGCGGCACCCTTTGGGCTCCTTTTGCTAATCTCGTGTTAGTAAAAGTTTGGTGAGAGACGATTCACGCTTTTTCAGACTCGTAGCTTTCAGATCGTTTTCTGCCGCTCAGTTTGTGCTTGTGGGTTTGTATCTGCTCTTCAGTGCGTGCAAGCAAGTTCCGCGTGACTTTAGGTAGTCATTGTATTCTTGTTCGTTCGTTACTGTTTTTCAGGTCGCTCTTCACAGGCCTTGCTGTTCTTCAGTGCGTTCTGTTACTTCGTTCTGAGCAGCCGACCGTTTTCTAGCCATGTTTCGTATGTGTACTCCTCGTAGAGTTCGTGCTGTGCGGGGGCTTGGTGTTGGGGTCCTGACTTTGAAACAAGTCCAGTCCATGAACAGGGTGGGGAGGAGTTCATGGACCAAGAATTGGTTGCTCCAGCATGACCAGTTCTCTCATATGCCTTTGCTCCGTGAGATCCGTGAGAATAATCCTGATGATTTCAGGAACTTTCTCCGGATGACGGACCCCGTGTTTCACCGTCTGTTGGCTTCGCTGACCCCCTATATCAGCAGGCAGGATACCTGCATGAGGCAAGCCATCACTCCGGAGCAGAGGTTGGTCGCTACCTTGCGGTATTTGGCCACAGGGAGAAGCCTGCCGGACCTTAAGTTCTCGACAGGCATCTCCCCCCAGGCTCTGGGGATCATTATCCCAGAGACCTGTTCTGCCATCATCCAGGTCCTTCAGAAGGAGTATATGAAGGTAAGATTTTTATCCTTTAATATCACATTTTATTGTATTGAATGTTTGATAATATATTGTATTTCTTTCCTCATTCCCTAATTCCCATAATTGTAATATGCTGTGAATGCCCCCTTTCTCCTCATGCATGCTGGATTTTTAGGTAATTATTATTTTAGGTCCTTCATACATATTTGCCCTTCAATAACCTCCCCAGCATGGTGTCTCCTGGCCTATATTCACCTCATGTAGTCACTTAACAATGTATTTTATCTGCTCCATAGTAGTGCTTTACCCCAAACACCCCCTAAAATGTTTGGTAATGTTATTTTTGATTTAAATTCAGGCAGAGTGCCAGAGGCTTTTTTTGTGGTGTCCCCAAATAATTTTTAGTAACCCTCCCTCCCTCCAACTGCTAAGTCAGCTGATCCCAATTCTCTATCTATCCTCAATCCTCTATCTGCTGACTTTGCCAAACCCATACACACTATACCCATCTCTTTACTGGTCAGATTTATGGATGAATTCCCCAAAGCATGTAATGCAAGGGCCTGCCTGTATACTTTTCAATGGTACTGTTTAAAGTTCTTGTATCTTATAATTATCTTGACAGGTAATAGCAGAATGTCCAAATGTCCTCAAATGTGTACAATGTGTATTTATATCTTTGTATTATGACACTTCTTACCTTTCCAGTGGGCTGCCAATAGTGTAACTAAGGAGGGTCTGTTCCAAGTAATACCCATTATTTAGGCATTCACCTCTCAATGAAGTGAAGAGGGTTACCTGTCCAAGATTTCCACACACCCCCTATAATGTTAGAAATGGCCCATGAGAGGGGGGGGGATATGATAGGTGTACCTTATACTTTGGCGTTGTTAAATTCCCCTTAATAAATGCTATCTGGAGGTTGCCCCAGAATGTTTGTGTCTAATCTGCTTGCCATGTTTCAGAGTAAAAATAGTAATGTTTATTGTTTTTTCCTCAACAGTTTCCTTCCACGCCACAGGAATGGCAGACTGTGGCCTCCCACTTTGCCCAGCGGTGGGACTTTCCTAACTGCGGAGGGGCAATTGATGGGAAACACGTCCACATCCTTCCACCACCCAACTCGGGGTCGTACTATTATAATTACAAGGGGTTTAATAGTATAGTGATGTTGGCGGTGGTGTCGGCTAATTACGACTTCTTGTATGTGGACGTGGGGAAGAATGGCTGGATGTCCGATGGTGGAGTCATCACCCAGACGGAGTTCTACAGGCGTCTCCAGAATGGCAGCTTGGACTTGCCAGCTCCAGAGGACAATGTGGAAGGACTCCCATTCGTGTTCGTTGCTGATGAAGCGTTTGAGCTGGGGGACCACCTGATGCGGCCATTCCCAATGAGGACCCTCACCCCGGAACAGAGGGTTTTTAATTACCGGCTGGCCAGAGCCCGAAGAGTGGTGGAGAACACATTTGGAATCCTGGCCAGCCGGTTCCGACTATTTCTGACACCCATCCATATGGCGGAGTATAAACTGAACCATATTATACTGGCGTGCTGTGTTCTCCATAACTTTTTAAGGAAACATTCGGCCAACTATGCTGGCTCAGTTGGGCCTGAGGCCGGAATCCTACATCAAACCACACTGACGGCGCTTGAAAGTGGCCGTCCTGGCTTGCCCTCCCTGAGTGCTCGTGATGTCCGGTTACGCTACCTGGAGTTCTTTGCGGGTAGGGGGGCTATCAATATGCCAGACAATATGTGAAGCCTTTTTATAATAAAAAAAAAAAAAAGAAATTCTTTGTGGACATTTACTGCTTGTGTTTGTTTTAGCTGACCCTGACATAAATGTTTTAAGTGCAGAAAATGGCGTGATTGTGTAACCTTATACAAAGCACTGTTGGCTGTTATTTCCTAAATGCAAAAACACATTTCACTACAAGTGCACTTGCAACTGCACTGAAACTGCACTTGTAGTGCAAAGAGGATTTGCCCTTAGGAAATAACCCCCATTTTTGCATAAAACAGCAATTATATCACCCCAAAAGTGTTGTAGTGTTGAGACAATAATCCACACATTCTTGAGTAACCAACTTTTTTATACCTGCACAATCACATGCGCATTTACCAAAGGTTTTTAAAACAAACCAACATGTTTGTTGTATAACAATTTTTGCAGTAGCATTATCAAAAATCGAAATGTCCATTTCAGATAAAACAGGCCTGTGTAAAACCAACAAGAAAGCCCAAAAACTTGAACTTACAAAGTTCACATTAGGTAAAACCTGAAGGCTATATCAGACATGAGTATTTAGGAACTGTTTTTGATATAGCGTTCAGATGGGGGGAAATCACCCCTGGAAAAGCCAAATTTGGAAGATGCACACCAATTTACAAATGTCAACATGTGCTATCTGCCATCAGGGGGGATCAAGGGACGTGTTTTGGGGGAGCAAGCCCTTCCTCAATGCTACTTTATAATTGAGGAAGGGGTTGCACCCCCAAAACGCGTCCATTGATCTCCCGTGATGGCAGATAGCACATGTTGGCACACTGTGTGCATCTTCCAAATTTGGTTTTTCAAAACATTGCAAAAAGATTTAAAAGATTGGACCACAATCCCAAAAATATATTTTGTGGGGTTTTAAATTCGCCCCAAAACATCAATGATGTTGTTATTTTTTTTAATAACATCATTGATTTTTTGCTGTATGTTGTGCAATTCGAGATTACACCCCATGATCCCCCCGATCAGGATCTGGGCACTTTCTGATGTAAAACGTTCTGGATCCCTCACATCACGATCACCTAAAAAGAGATAAAGAAAACAAAAACAGGTATCAAAAATCTGCCACCATCCATCTCTTACCTGAGCCTGTGGTCGCAGACACTCACCTGTTGTGGTGCCAATCTCCACCACGTCTTCTTCTTCCTCCTGCTCTTCTTGTGTTGGTGTAAGTTCCCCTTCTTCCAGAGGTGGGGGGTCTGTGGTCTCCTCAGATGAGGGGTGTCCTCCGAGTCTTTTCTCCCCTATGTAAAACAAAAATGGTATAATTAGCACACAGATATTTGATGGCAGAACTAGAAATAGGAAACAAAGGCAAGAGGCATGAGGTAGGGAGAGGTCGCAGGTAGCTGCCACTGTCGACCAGTATCTCAATACCGCATGCACTAAAGGCAATAACCCCTAAAGAGGGGGGGGGGGGGAAACGGGGGGACTATTCCGGTACCAGGTGTAATCAATATTAATGATGAAAGGTAATAGTGACACAAATAGTAATAAAGTATAAAAATTCCATTTTAATAGAAAACATGATTAAAAGATTGGTACAATAGCACATACAGTTGCAATTGGAAATGGGAGTAATGCATACAACCAAATAAATTACAGCTTGTAGTGAGGTAGACACAAATAGAGCTTGGATTCTCGACCGGTTTCGCGGTTTTACCGCTTCCTCAGGAGAACAATATCTGTGGTGCAACATATAATAATTGTAGTAAATACAATCATACAAAGATTATACAAAAACATAAGAAAGCAGCAAAAACATTAAATAATACATTATATAATGTACAATATAGATAAAAAAAGGATGGGCTCACCCGTTCTATGGTTGCCTGTGGGTACGCATGACCCCAAGTGATTCCCCCCGCGGCGAACACAGGGGATGACTATACAGACCCTGGATTGATAAATTGTATAATGAGGTAGAGTAAATGAATGAGGAATCAATCAAAGGGAGGAGTAGAATGGGGGGGGTGCCAGTGATGTGTTTTTAAAAATCAGACAGTGTGCAAGTAAGGAGAAGCCCACGGGAGTGTGAGTATAGGAAAGTGGGGGGGGAAGGGGGGGGGAAAGGGGGGGGGAAGGGGGGGAAAAAGGGGGGGGGGAAGGGGGGAGAAGGGGAAAGGGAAAGAGGAAAAAGGGGGGGAAAAAAGGGGGGGGGGAAGGGGGGGGGAAAGGAAGGGGGGGGAGGGGAGGGGAGGGAAGGGGGGAGGGAGGGGGGGGAGAAAGGGGGGAAGGGGGGGGAAGGAGGGGAAGGGAGGGGGGGAGAGAGGGGGGGAGGGGGGAACAAGGGGGGGGGGAGGGGAAGGGAGGGGGGGGAAAAAGGGGGGGGGGAGAAGGGGGGAAAAAGGGGGGGGGAAAGGGGGGGAGGAAAACCGGGAAGGGGGAGGAAGAGGGAAGGAGGGGGGGGGAGAGGGGAGGGGAAAGGGGGAGGAGGGAAGGGGAAGAGGGGGGACAGTAAGATGGGTAAGAGGAAACCCCACGGGTAAGGTGTGTGGGAGGAAGGTGAAGAGAAGTTGCACACATAGATATGAAACTGGCACTCACCCCTAAAATGCATAGAAATGCGCATGAACTTGAATGAGGACCAAATGCAGATGATCGTGTAGTGGATGGAATGAGGCCACTGGTTGTTATTGGGCAGTGAACAGGGTCCCCCCAGGTAAGCTGGAGTGCTTGGTATGCACTCGAAGGAGCCACAATGACAGCTGCAACAAACATGGTAATAGAGTCACGTGAAGATTGACTCACCGGTCACTGGAGCCAGCTAGCCAAGGCTCACGTCACAGGACAATAAATCAAAGTAGCAAGGCATGTAGTCAGCGCTGGGACAACAACATGGGCAGGTACAAGGGGACACACTGCAGACACAGCACAAAAGGACAGCCAATCAGCACAAAACATAGGCTGAAAGGGAAACTGCCTATAGGCAGGCAAGGAGGGAGGGAAAGGGGAAGAGGAAAAACGGCGGGGGGGTGGGGGGCCGCAACACTTACCCAAAGCAGTGGTCCTCAGTTGATCAGCATCCAGGGGCTGTAGGCTCAAATAGCGGCCATGGCTGGCCGCTATAAGAGCACCCCAACCCGGAAGTCAGGGACGGCATCAAGGGCGGTCCCTGACGTCACCGGGTCTGCTCGCCCGCACTGCGCAGGTGCAGTGTCGGCTGCTACTGCGCAAGCGCACGCTCCTGTCAAAGGGAATCGAGTTCCCAGGCATGGAGACGCAAGCAGCTGTGAGGCTGCCAGGGCGGGCATGTGTCCGCCGCAGAAAGAAGGCTCGGGGCAAGGCGAAGCCACAGGAACCTGACGGGGGGGAGAAAGAGCGCATCCTTGTACAGCAAACAAATCAACAAACAATTCAATGGGAGTAAACATACATATAAACAATTGAGCAAAATGTGATATATATCTAGACAATGGGCAGTCAGTAACAACAGACCATAGGCGTTCACCTATAGTGAAAAGGCATCATAGGGCATGTTAGGACCCAAGTGCAAGGGGCAAGGGGTGGGGGAGGGGGGGGGGAAAGGGGGGAAGAAAGAAGGGGGGGGAAAGGGGGGGGGAAGGGGGGGAGGGAAGGGAAGGGAAAGAAGGGGGGAGGTGGGGAAAAAGGGGGGGGGGAAGGGGGGGAGAGAGAAGAAGGGGGAGGGGGGGAAGAGGGAGAAGGAAGGGGGGGAAGGAAGACATGGGGGGGGAAAGGAGGGGGAGGGGGAAGAGGAGGGGGAGGGGAAAGAGGGGGGGGGAGGGGGGAGGAGAGAAGAGGTACTAAGACCATATAGGGACCTCATAGGAAGGCCCTATAGGACACCGATTCATTAAGGCCAGGGGGAATAGTGGCGTTGAGCCGCTCAATCCACAGGGATTCTCTCGGTAGTATTGAGCGATCCCAATCGCCACCCCTGGGATTGGGTTTGACCACCTCCAATACTAGGAATTTAACCACGGAATTGTCAAATCTATGATGAAGGCCGATATGTCGGCCGATGGTGGTTAATCTGCCATTTTCTGAGTCATACAAGTGGTCCCCAATTCTCTGCTTCAGTTCCCTAATTGTTTTGCCCACGTAGAAGGCTTTGCAGGCGCAGTTCATAAGGTAAACTACCCCTTTCGTACTGCAATCGGCGAAGGTCCGTGGGACCAGAATCTCGCCGTTAGGCAAGACCACAGTTCTACTTTCGAAGATCCAAGGGCACCTAGGACAATCTCCGCATTGGAAGGTGCCGTTGGGACCACCCCTAGTGGGTCTAGTAGGATTATAATGACTGGCAGTTAGTTGGTCACGTAGTGACCGTGCTCTACGGAAAACCACTTCCGGTGTGTGTCTAATGTATTTGATTAATACATGATGGTCGGTCAATAGGTGCCAGTGTTTCGTTAAGATATTCCGGAGTATACTGTGATGTACAGAGTAGGTCGTAATCAATTTAACAGTTTCTAAGGGGGAGGG